>NC_048315.1:10191557-10486375 GCF_013100865.1 Trachemys scripta elegans | reverse complement strand
CCCCCTTGCTCCCCCCTCACAATATGTTGGCTAGCACAGCTGAGCCTGTGTGGAAGAGGAAGCAAACTGCACCAGTAATCTGCAGTACTCCTCCAACCCCCAGGAAACGGGGAAATAAGACACTCGATAGACCTCTCCAGAGGAAGAATTCAGTCCCTAGTCTGTTCCTAAGGTAGCCCAGGTACATGTTGCCCCTTACTCAGGTCTGGTGATAATGCCATGATCGGACAAATATCACATCAACCTGGAACTGCTGGAGGAATTTAGGTACATGAAATACAATTCCCCACAATGCAACTGAGCCAGGACAGGACTCCGTGCTTGTTATTTATTCTCCACATTTATGAAAATGTGTTGTGGCCTCTAGGCTCTTGTACAAAAACAATTATAAAACCACAGAGCTCAGCCCTAGAGACAACCACCATTATTCTAGAGAACAAATGGCATTTTAATAAGCAACGTGGCCAGGATCTTGGTTTCACAGCTCATCCATGAGACAGGAAAGAATCCCTACAAATAACTTTCATTAACATTTTGAAAAAGGCAGCCATCCAAACATGCTTTAAAGCACCTACCTCATCAATGCTGGGGTATGGGATGTAATCTTCCTACAAAAGATCAAAACACCACAGAAATGATTGCTTGTTCTCCATTAGGCATTTATTACATCCTTACCCATTTCTATTTAATACAAACATTTTTAACCTGCTCTCTTGTACAGAGAGTAAAAGTATGTTTTAATGTTCCCAGTGCTGTGCGCTTTGTAAAAAACAAATTTATCCTCACAACACCCCAGTGTGATAAGAAATTGACAGATCGGGAAACTAAGCCATGAAGCATTCTTGCCCCTGGTCAAACAGAAAGGGCCAGCTGATCCGATTGGTCTGTAAATGGCCAGTGAAGAATTCACCTTGTGCAGGGGAAATCACTAGTGTAAACCCAGGTGGGAGGAGGGATGGTCCAATGGTTAGAACTCAGGAGACCCCAGCTCAATTTCCTGCTCTGCCACAGACCTCCTGTGTGACATTGGGCAAGTCACTTTGGGATGGTCTACATTGGGGAGGGAGGAATCGATCTAAGATACGCAACTTCAGCTATGACAATAGCGTAACTGAAGTCAACGTATCTTAGATCGATTTACCTCACATCCTCACGGCGCGGGATCGACGGCTGTGGCTCCCCTGTCGACTCCGCCTCTCGCTCTGGTGGAGTCCCGGAGTCGACAGGGAGCGCGTTCGGAGATCGATTTATTGCGTCTAGATGAGACATGATAAATCGATCCCCGATAGGTCGATTACTACCCGCCGATCTGGCGGGTAGTGAAGACGTACCCTTTGTGTCTCTGTGGTTCAGTTCCCCATACCCAATACGAAGGTACTTCCTCCCTTACAGCAGTTTACCATAAGGACTGAACTACTGAATTGGGTTTAAAACCAGTCCTGCATTAATAGAAAGACAGGGTAGGTGACTTTTCCATTCCTCCTGTGATTCTCTGTTTCAAAATGCCCCAGTGCATAAAGACATAACAGAACCATTTTCCCATTCAGTTACCAACATAAGCTTCTCAACAATTCAATTAAAAGACAAACCATTTTAAACAGCTGACTGCAGAAAGACAAACAGGTCTGAGACCTAAGGCTGGATTAGGGACCTGCATGCACATCTATTTAATCTTTGCAATTCAGTTAGTCCCATGTCTTTAGATAACATTGAAATCCTTTAGTTTTTTTAATCAGGGCTTGTCTTCACTACCAAGTTTTGTTGACAAAACTTATGTCGACACCCAAAAGTCGACAAACCAAAAATCGCAAAGGGTGTTCACACTTGCTCCCTCTGTCAACAAGTCATGTCCACATTGTATCCCACAGTGCAGTGTTGTGGGAAGGAAGAGCTGTTTGCTCGGCATCTTGGGATTCTCTCCGAGTTCTCCCACAGCCCCCTCAGCGAGCAGCATCATGAGTGGCTCTGTGAGCTCTGCGTGCTAAGGAATGGCAAAGCAGCACCGGAGACTGTTCTCCTCCCCCTGCAGCAGCAGTCTGCCAGCCGCTGTGTCCCTAGTGCCGGGCAGGACAGGAGCATTCTAATGATTTGCTCTTTGTTTGTTCCCCAAAGGGAGCAGCACACAGATACTTCCCGGAGTTTTGAAAGGGGATAGGCGCATACCTGCAGAGCAGCCGAGATCAAAACACTGAGCTGAGCAATCAGGGCAGGCATTGTGGGATACTGGAGGAAGCCAGTGCTGCGGACAAAACAATCAGCGGTGTCTACGCTGGCTCTTTGTCAACAATAAAGGGAGGGAGAAAAGACAAAAGTCTCTCGTAGGGGTGGAAGTTTTTTGTCGCCAAAACTGGACGTTTTTCCCGACAAAAGTCCCATTGTAGTGTGAACGCTCTTGCTGTTTCGTCGCCAAAAGCCAGTTTTTGGCGACCAAACTTGGTAGCGTAGACAAGGCCTTAGTGTTTTTACCAACATTCCCTGAAATCCTAGTTCTAGAGACAGAAAATAATTTTGAGAGTTCTGCACAATGAGCAACATCCATCCCAAAACCAACCTTATTTTTCTGACTCCCAGTTCTCTGGTCTTCAGGTTTTGGTGCCTGTTTTAAATGAATAATAATCATAATAAGTTCAATAATTAATACTTTTACTTTTCAATTCATCACTTTTTTTTTTTTAAGAATATTTTAGTTTTGGTTCAAACCAAAACTTTTTCCTCACCCCCAATTTTTTTTTAAATTGCCAGAGATCCCTCAAATCCGTTATTTGCACAGCTCTACCAAACACATACCTGCTAAGGCCATGGATCCATACTACGAGCGAAGGGTGTGGTTCCCCTGCTGCTGTACATATCCTCAAGCTAGCATGAGTATAAACAGCAGTGTAGCCACAGTAGCACAGGTAGTGACAGCGGAGGCATGGGTAAGCCATGCTGAGTACAAACCCACCTGACACCAGTGGTATGTACACATCTCAGCTGCGCTTCTGCTGCCAATACTTGTGCCACCATGGCTTCACTGCTATTTACGTTCTCCCTGACTCGGTGAGAGCTAGCAGGAGTGTGTGGACACAAGCCAGGGAATCACACTCTTAACTCGTAGTGTAGCCATAGCCCACGAGGTAAATTAGGACAATGTCATGCCACGTGCGGTAAAATGGATCAAGCCACTTTGTTTACTTTGCATTATACAGCCAACCATAGATTGCTGCTGTTACATGCCACTTAAATAAATACCAAGCCACTGAGCATTTTCAGGGAAATACTGCAAAACACACTACAAAGTGCTATGGCCCCGATTCATCCAGGCACTTTAAATTTGACATCAGGGAGACTACTCATATGCTTGAAGCTGTGTACGTGTTTTAAAGGACCTCGGTTTTACTGAATCAGGGCTGTGTTGCCTAACAGTGTCCCAGCACAACATATGCCTTGTGTTGTCTGACGGCTCAAGCTGTGAGGCGACAGGCATATTGATTCTAAATCTTATGCACCTGAAAATCATGGGCGTACAATGTCGGTGTTTGCTGAAACCCTAGAAAGGCTAAAAGCTGGGGAGGTGCTTTCAAAGAATTTTTCAACAACGGCATGGGTTGATCGCAAAGGGACTAAGATCTACTGCTGTTCACCAAGACCCTTCAGGGAAGTTGTACATTTTCATCTGATTTTTTATATTCAGATTTAGTACCAAAGCATCCTTTCTGATCAGCTTAGACTGGGACAACGTTATTTTGAATGACGCAGTGATGTGGAATATATTTGTGTATTGTAAGATCACCCTGCCATGTTAAAATCACATACTGCTTTGGGAACTTGCTATCCACACAGTATCTGTTTATTGTCATTCTGTACGGTTTTCCCAAGGAGAAATAATGCATGAATGGGGTGCTGTACCACATCTGTCATGCTACTCACCTGCATTTTTTCCAGCATTTCAAAGAACTCTGCAGACTGAAAAACAAATGAAAGATAAATCACTTGCCTGTTTAGAATATAAATGAGGTCAACTTGCACAATTCAGATCTGGATATGGATTTCAAACATCCCCCCAGCTTTCGATCTGGGGTTCTGGTTCTGGCCCATCTCCAGGTTCAACAGGGCCAAAGAGGAGAAAAGTGATTCACTGAGGGTTTGATAAAGAGCAATTAATTTACATCAGATATGAATGTTAGATCTTTTCTTTTACAAGTGTGACAATAAAAAAAATTAATATCCTCATAAAAATTACGTAACTGGAGTAGGTGGCTACCGTTAGTGAGGGTAGCCCATGAAATCTTCATATCCACATAATAATAGTAATGATAGTTTGTACTCTGTAGTGCCTACAATCGGAGGATCTCAAAGCATTTTGTAGGACCACAGAATGATAGAAATGTCTGGCTGGAAGGGACCCCAAGAAGTCATCAAGTCCAGTGGCCTGTATTGAGGCAGGGCCACGTATGCCAAGTTTGCCAACATCAATAATTAAATCTTACAACAGACCTGGAAGGCAGTATTTTCATCCCCATTTTACAAATAGAAAACTAGGGCAAAGAGAGTTGAAGTGACTTGCCCTAGGTCACCCCTGAAGTCAGTAGCAGAGCCAGGGGTTAAACCTCCAAAGTGCTGACTCACAGCCCTGTGCTTTAGCCAAAATTAAAACAACATTTCCCCTCTCGCAACATTAGCACCAGTGGCTTTATATCCTCTATGGCTGGCGGTCACTGGACGGACATATGGTCAGTTTTTAGCAGCATCATTACGGTGGTTCATACTGTCGCATGAAGTAACCAGAGAGCAATATAATTGCGCACACGCGCGCGCACACACACACACACTTACTTAAGCAGATCTGACTTTCCATGGTAATGGATCAGTGGTTCACACACCCCTTGTCAGAGGACAGGCCAAAGAGACATAATTTAGCAGGTAACTATGTCTATGTATAGTGGACACAGAGATGCTGTAGGGCCAAAGGGGAGATTTTTCTTCCTCAGGTTCAGTCTCTCACTCTCACCTTTCTGATGGAATTGTGTGTGAACCTCTTGAATAAAGTAGGTCTCTTCCTCTTCCCTCCCCCCTTCTTTCCCCAGCCCCCCACGCACAGCATAAGCTAGTCCCATAACCCACAGAACTAATCAGCTGATTGCTTAGGAGAAAGATTTGATAAAACAGCGGTTATCCAGCCGTGACACATGCCGTGATGATTTCCCAGCACCAGCACTTGCCATACTTTTGCATTGCAGTCTGTCTAGAAACACACAACCTGGTATTTTAATCTTTCTTCAATGGAAACAGGAACTATGTTTGATTACAACATCATGTACTGGGGCATAAAGACCCCATTTGGCTAGTTAACGCTCACTCCCCGAGCAGAGAATCAACCGCTGGTATGAACTCTCGTGGCTAAAACAGCCATGGAGCCCAGCAATGAAAGACCCAGTCAACATGAATTACTGTATCCCAAGTGACTATCAGAGGACTGAGCACCAGGGAGTCTCGGGGTTGGACTGATCAAAGCCAGAGAAAACCTGGCTGTAAGAATCCTTTGAGATTTTCTTTGGTCCTTTTTCCTTCCAAGCATGTGGCTTGATACCCAAGCCCGGTGCGTGTTTGTCCTTTACTCAGCCATAGGCTTTCTCGACCTATCGGACCCACTGCAGTTTCCTCAGAAGAGTGCTCAGACGTGTTAGAGATGAGCACAAGATCGGTAGGCAGGTAGACAGACCAATAGAGAGAAATTCTGAGCACTCCCTGTTTCAATGAAGTGGTACCTTGCGTACTGTTTCCCAGATACATGTCAACGACACCAGCCAAATCAATTTGAGCTTAGATATATTCAGCTCCAAGATTGATTCCAAGGAGCTTCCCTCAGGCCAAGTTACCATCTTATATGGAAATTATTTATTCCATTCAATATCACAAAATACATGAGATTAGCAGTAGGTGGCTAAATGCATCTGTGATGGGTTGCCCCC
Source organism: Trachemys scripta elegans (assembly GCF_013100865.1). Lineage (NCBI taxonomy): Eukaryota > Metazoa > Chordata > Testudines > Emydidae > Trachemys > Trachemys scripta. The sequence continues at coordinate 10,480,424 of NC_048315.1, read as the reverse complement.
TCACACACACTCTGGGGTGCCACCTGAGGTACTGGGATCTGCCCGTTCCATCAGCCAGGGCTTCCTCACCCTGTCCTGCTGTACCAGGCCCTGAAGCCTCCTCAAGCACAGTGGTTCTCACCTAGGGGTCCAGGGCCCAATGGGGGGGTCATAAGCAGGTTTCAGGAGTCCGCCAAAATAAGCCAGAGAGCAAGGCCAGCATTAGACCCACTGGGGCCTGGGGCTGAAGCCGAAGCCCAGGCCCCACCACCCTGGGCTGAAGCCGAAGCCCGAGCAACTTAGCTTTGCTGAGCCCCCCGCACCATGGGGCCCCAGGGCAATCGCCCTGCTTGCTACCCCATAATGCTACTCGTGGCTTTTAATCTACTGGATATGCAGAAAAAGAGTTGTGGTGGCACAGGCGGGCCGTGGAATTTTTATAGCATGTTGGGGGGGGCCTCAGAAAGAAAAAGGTTGAGAACCCCTCCTCTAGCGCACACACAGGTATGGACACACCCAGAAAGACACTGACACTGACATCAGCTCTGCATGGGAAGAATCAGCTAGGGGACTGCCCAGCACTCAAGTGCACACCCCTTCTGGGGTGCAAACCCAAAATTGTATGGTCTTGTGCTGCACAGAGAACTGTACAGTGTGGGGAGAGATATGCACAGCTTGCTCCCCTACTCACCCACCCACCCGCTTTGAATGGCACAAACTGGTTTAGAGAAAACCTAAACAAGTTTATTAACTACAAAGGATAGATTTTAAGTGATTATAAGGGATAGCAAACAGATCAAAGTAGATTACTGAGCAAATAAAGCAAACACGCAAACTAAGCTTAATACACTAAAGAAACTGGCTGCAAGTAATAATTTCTCACCCTAAATGTTGTTTGAAGCAGGTTGCAGTGTTTCTTGAAGACAAACTGCTCTTGCTTGCAGCTTAGAACTCCAGATATTCCTTTCACAGGCCAGACACCTTCTAGCCTGGGTCCAGTCCTTTCTTCCCCAGATCAGCCTGAGGTATTTTCAGCAGTCATCTTGGGCAGGGATTCAGTGAGGAACCGACCCTGATTAACTCACTTCCCTGCCTTATATAGGATTTACATATGGCTGGAATCCTTTGTTTCCCAGTTTGATCCCCACCCCCTTGTGGAAAAATACTAGCAGCCCAAGATGGAGTCCAATACCATGTGACGTGATCACATGACCCTGTAGTGTCAAAGTAGCCATAAATCCTCAGGTAGACTTCACAGGGAGATTAGCATCTTCAAAGTCTTATTGTTCTCGCTAATGGTGCATTGACTAACTAGCCAGACTGATTGACCTATGTCAGGTGGGCGTTCCCCAGGTGCAAACACTTTTGTAATTGATACATAGTCCATATTCCTAACTTTAGACACAAAAATGATACATGCATACAAATTGGATAATCATATTCAGTAAATCATCACCTTTCCAATGATATCTCACAAGATCCATCTTGCATAAAATACATCTTAGATATGCCATATTCATATCATAACAATCTCCCTATGAAGAATATGGGGTGTAATGTCACAGCATCAAATATACCCCACCCTGCCTACTCTGTCTTTCCTTGTTTATTGTGATAAAGCTACTTCCCTTTAAGTTCCTCCTGCAATTCGTTTAACCCTATTACAGTCACTCTTCAAATAAAAACACTGAAAGTACTGTACTTGGCTCCCACAGAAAATGCCAGAACAAGAATCAAAATAAGGCTGCAGGTTGAGAACTTACCCACCCTTATGGCGAAGTGAATATAGTGAACATGACCAATCCATTAGCAGGTTAATAACCATCAGCTGGAATAGCAGCCACTTTAGCATGACTCAGAGTTTGCTTTTCATTTGTGCAATATAATATTTCAAATGATAATCACTCCTTGTTCAACTAAACTATAAAGTAATTTTGTTGTCTCAGTTACCTGCCCCAATTTATGTTCAGTTTTACTATGGCTTTTAAGCTATTTTTTTCTTATAACACTACCAGTATTGCCAACCTAGTGTTCAAAAACCATGACATTAGCTTAAAAAAATCAGGAGATTGTAAAAAGAATGTTTGAGGTTCTTTTTATTTGCCTTCTGGGTTTTGCGCATTTAGGGTTCACATTTTCAAGTGTTTCTCCGCAACCAAGGGAAATAGAAACTGACTTAAAAACAAAAACACGGAGCTGAGATTCTCACATGATCACACAGGGGCTTTAAGAAAAAACATGAAACTGTACAGGAATTGGCACACTATAAGCCGAAGGAAAGGACAACATGCCAGCACCCCACTGGTGTTTGCAAAGTGGCCATTTGTGCTCAGAAATCAGGCAGGAAAGTGTAAGAAATTTGCACATAACATTTTCAAACTGGGCTCACAAGACCCTATCTTGTAGGAGGTAATCTTTAAACAACGATAAATAAAAGGAAACAAAGCCAATTAAGCTCCATAATAATCACCGAGATTGATATGCAGACTTAAAAACTACAAATGAAGACAGTTTCAAACAGAACACCTACAAACCATTACCTTGCAAGATACAAGTCCAGGATTCTGCATTTCGCTGGCTACAGCTGAGGACAACCCTAACACCTTGAGCAATGCAAGGACTGGTGTGAACGCAGCTCCCTGCAGTGGTTTAGCTGGCATGGTTTTACGGATAACGGCCTACTTGGCAAATGATCTAAGGAGACCAATGAGTTAGGGACTTTGATCAAAAGTCCCACAAGGCCCCTCACAAAAAGGGCTCAACATCAAGTGCTTCACAGCCCTGATCCTACAATTGAAAGTGTGCAGGCAAGCTGCTCCGCTTTCCCAGAGGCCCATTTACTTCATTGGGGCTGCGTGTGCACATAGCCGTCTGCCCAGGCACTGAAGTCACCATTTGTTAAAGTTACCCACTTTTCAGTCTGACTTTATGGACCAGATAATCACTCCAGCTGTTGCAGGAGAAAAACAGATGCAAACCCCCCTCCCCTCACACAGCCCCGGCGCGCCGATCTGAGCAGAAAGTGTGTCTGTATATGTTTGGAAAGTGCCTAGCACACAGCGTGTGCTGCTGGAGTACAGAGACACAAATAATGACAGTGATTCAGTTCACCTTTAAACTCAAGGGGCAAAACCAAAACAGTTTCTTGGTTTTACCCACTCCCCCCCCCCACTATCTTATAACTTAAAAGAAACTCCTTTTTAATATATATTATTATACGTATACCCCATTCATAGAATAGTGTTAGTGGCTCCAAAGGTACATCACGATGCTGGGAAAACGGGACAGAGGAGCTGAGACCGCTACTCCAGCATTTCAGTCAGTTCTACCTGCTGGCTGGTGGAAGCCTCCCAAGTGGATGGATTTCACCTCTAAAACTCACCTCTGCATTTCATATGCACCGCCCCCCCAAGGGTTACTTTGGCTTTATGGGTATGTCTGCACTGCACACTAAGCCTGGGCTCTGACCTCTCAGGTTTGAGCCCAAACCCCCTCCCCCTACACACGAATCAGTTTGACTTGGGTCAGCAAGTGCTCAGGACCTGGGTCCTAGGACCCTGCTCAGGTGGGGAAGGTCAGTCAGAGCCCGAGTCCTTCTCTAAAGTGCCACAAGTACTCCTGTTCTTTTTGCGGATACAGACTAACACGGCTGCTACTCGGAAACCTGTCATGGTCCAAGCCGTGTCATTTTGCAGGGTGGATGCCGCTCAAACCACAGACCCGAGTCAGAAGGTCTGCTATGTGCAGCACAGATGCCTTAGCATGGCTTTGAGACCTGACTCCAGCAGTTGTAAGCCCAGGTTTACTTTGCAGTGTGAACACTCAAGCATGGGCTTGGAAAGACCGAGTCCACAAGTGCTGGTCCATGGTTTACAATGCAGTGTAGACATACCCTAAGCAGCCCGAGTGAATTTGCCCCACATGGGACAAGGACCACATGCTCAATGCACCCTTCACATTTCCAAGTGCCTCCCCATTTGCGTATCAGATGTCACTTTTGCTGGTGATGATTGCACACAGGGATAATCGTCTGATCTGCAAAAGCACTGGTTGAGAAATTTGCCCCGAAAGTCTAAAATATAAAGGCCCTTTTAGCCACAGCCCACAGGCGAATACAGACATAGACTATTAGAGACATTAGTGGCAAGATTCCAGCAAGCCAGCCAAACTAAACTAGATTAATGCATCACTTTGTGAATTTTCAGTCATTTGTCATTTCAGATCTTTTGATCAAACAATCCCAGGGTAATTCAATTGAATGCTCAGTTACCCCTAACCCACCCCCACTCCCTATAGAGACCTATCCATCCCTTGTCTAAAAATAGAGACAGGCTACTCATCTGCCCAAAACATGTTTGTAAAATATTGGGATACTCCCATTAAACAAACATGTGGCTTTTCCAGAATCGAGCAGAGGAGGACGCATGTTACTAAAGCAGTTTCTCTCCTCCCCCACAGTCTTCTTCATTCCTTTGTTTGCTCACAATAAACAGTAGCCAGAAAACAGCTTGAGCTCAGGTGGCCAGTTACAAGAGGTGTGGGCTAATGGCTAGAGAGCTGAGAGAAGGCAGGGGCAGTGAGAAGATACTGCAGATCAAAGGAGGATAATGTGGAAGATGGGATTAACAGCCATGATTCTGCTCGCTGCTCATTAATGGCTCGAAGAGGTCCCCTAAGACTGGGGAGCACCATGTTGGAGAGAATGGCACGTATGGCAGCTTTTCAGCAGACTTTGCAGTAAATATCCAGATTTCCAATAATAAAACAAAAGGGGTTTTGTTTAAAAAAGGAAAAACAGAGAGAAGAAAAGAAAACAGACAAATTTTGTATGATGCTTTGAAGAAAACATAGTTGCCAGAGGACAATTTTCACTATAATAGTAGCCTAGGGGTTGCTCTAATTTACTCCAGGCTGCGAAGATAGCAAGAAGCTATTAGCACAGCCAAGGAATGGACCAACTTCGGGGGCAAACCCAGCCTTGCCTCTTTTTACAGTGCTGCACTGTCAGAGTGGCAAAAGAGTCCCCAGAAGCCAGCTTATCAAAGAGTCCAACGTCCACAATTGGTGAATGTTGGGTGCTGAGCACTTCTGAAAATCTGGCTCCTATGGTGGGTATTTTTCAGAGTCTGGTCCCACATCACCTCTGTGTCAATGGAGGTGGCATGACCCAACCTGAGCCAGTTAGAACAGGTTTAGGGCCAGAATACAGTGGCAGTGTCCTACAAAGCAGCCAATGCCATGTTGCAAGATCTGGCCCACTCTTTAAAATGGTGCTCTAGCACAGAGTATAATTTTTTTTTTTTTTAAAGAATTTATCTAAAAAAAATTCAAGAGGACAGTATGCCTGTAGCTCTGAGATATCTCTGCATCCTTAAGCCTGATCATATTATAGCACAAATAAAATCTTCCCATCTTTGATGTTATAGTTAAAACAAATGTACTTTTGTGATTCTTATCAGCATGTAACACTGTCCGTTGTAGTTTTAACTTTAGCACCACAGGAAGTCTATACTTCCCCAATTGTTGTGCAACTGATGTTCCAAAACTGAAGCTACCGTATGTCCTTCTTAAAACCTACTGAAAGCAAAATGCCACAGTGGGAACTAATCTCCATTATTAGCACAGACAAGGCAAACTGGTCTAGTAACTTGTACTAGTAATGGGTTTATAAATGCAAAATGAAAATCTTTTAGTCCATAGCTCGCTCTCTTTCACTTGTAGATCAAAACTCTCCCCCAATTAAACACTGTTCAAGCTAAACTCCAATACCATAGAAAAGGTAAAGAATGCAGAGAGTTGATTTTTACATTTTATCAGGAAAGCACGGTTATTCTTCTCTCAGCATTAGACAATCTGCAGACTGTTTATAGCTATATCAGCTCACTATTTATTAAACTCCCATATTACACACGCAGGTAAGGGTTTAGTCAACGGGTACCATGGATTCTGAACAATTTAATGAAGAAGAAAAATGTAATTAGCAAATGCCCAGTTTGAAACTCTCTTTGTAAATGACATCCAGAAAGGGTGCTACCCGCTGGGAAACAGCAGCTAATGATCCCACATGGTATGCACTGGGGCATGTAGGCAGTGCATCTGTCTTAGTACCCATCTCCCCCTTTTCAGTGCAACACTCACCAAAACGTTCCTTAAGAAATCCATCATCTTCTCAACATTCTCTCCTTGCAACAGCCAGGGCAAACTCTACACATTGAAAGCTGTGGCTGCTGCTGAACTTCCTTATTGTGATCAAATAAGGAGCTCCTGAAGTTGGATGCCAGCCTGTTCATCCATGCAGAACTCTCTCAAATCCGTCCCCTCCCTTTGTTAATGTTTCTCCAAGCAAGAGACATGACCGGACTGTTGTTTTATGCGTTAAAGGGTGGGTCAACTCAGAAGGCAATGTGCCCAAAACAGGTTGTGCAGGAAGCATGCTACAGGATTTAAAAAGAAAGAATTCTTTGCCTCAAACTCACATCTTGGAATGGATTCAAAGTCCTTCTATGATGTGACGCTCACACCGACTTACAGGGCAACCTGTAAACTGCAGATAGATTTGACATTTAAAGAGCGGAGTAGCATTTTAGTAGAGCCACACATGGAACTGACCGGGGGAGGGGAAAATCACAGGATTACTAGGAGGGGGGAGTAACCAGGGGGCGTGCAGAGCTGGTTGGCCACATTCTGATCTCACTGGCATACTTCAATGGTGGTAACTCTGCATTTACATCAGTGTAACTGAGAGCAGGATATGGCCTTGGTGTGTCTGGAGTTCATGCATGGCAGCTAACATACAGCAGTAACAATAAAAACCGTTCCCAATTACTTAGCAACTTCCATATGAACATATTATCCATCTCCTAGTTGGGAGTAGCAGGGCAATGTTGTTAGACACATTTCACAGATGGGTAAAGTAAGGCACAGCAAAGCAATATAACTCCGCCAGTCTATCTATCTGCCTCAAGGGCCACCATGACACCCATCACCATAGTATTTAAGTGCTTCCCATTTAAATTAAATCTGCATAGCAAAGACCATCATGGAGTTTTCTCCTCATCTGTAACCATGGTGATGATGGACATCATCATCAGTCTCATACTGCAAGTAAAGTGGTATAGGCAGGAATGAAGCCCAGGGTCCCCTTGTCCCAAATGCCCTGCACTAAGCTTTGGACAATACCACTTCATGTGCTGTAGAGGGAGAACGCGGGCATCATTTCAATGGATCACAGGACAGACTCTCTGAGACAGTAGTGCCAATGCTTGAAAGGTTTAGTTAGCTGGGGAGAAAAGAGCATCATCCCTAGTACAGAGCAAACACAAACTGTCCACCCTTGTAATTCCTGGGGAAAGAAACTGAAGTGAAGGTGGGGATCAAAGCTGGAAGGCCTGGAGAGAATCTGACAGATATAATTGCTCTGAATGAGTTAACGGCTACATCTGTTTCTTTGCTGGCAGCGCACAGTATATGCTGCATGGCAAACGAGTGGGGAAACAGATTGTGCTAGAAAAAGTTTTAAAACTCTGTAGAGTCTTCAGCTGTTTCTCACAACTGGAAGGAAAGTGAATGTTTGCACCGCACCGAACAATCTTCAGGAAATCCTATGGTACTTCCACATCCATCTGTCTTAGTGTTCCCTTTACCTGGTGTGACCGAGTGCCTGAATGGGCCACACTGGGAATGCCACACTCAGGACAGACTGCAAGAAATAGGGCAATCCCCCAAACTGGTGTTTATTCTATAATTAGATTCACCGAGCCAATAACAAAACAGCTTCTGTGATACTACGCTGATTAACCAGAAGCCAAACAGTTCCCAATAGGCAATCCAACCCTTGGCTCCCATCTAGACAGCCAAGACTAATATAGTGAGGGTTACTAAATACCTGATTCCTCAAAAGGTGAGGTTCACCAGTCCCAAAGGAGTCTCAATAGTACCCAATAATCACGCTGATGCCAATCCTGTAGTAATTAAAAACTAAAGATTGCATAATAAAAGGAAAAAGAAAGAAGAGCGTTACAAATGGTTACATGATCAATATACATACAAGTGATGTCCAGTGTTCATGCGTCTGATGAAGTGGGTATTCACCCACAAAAGCTTATGCTCCAATACATCTGTTAGTCTTAAAAGTGCCACAGGACTCTCTGTTGCCTTTTACAGATCCAGACTAACACGGCTACCCCTCTGATACTTGACACCAGTGTTCACAGTTCAGGATCATAGCAGTGATGGAAAGAACTGCTGGCTTGCAGAGTTCCCTCTAATTTTTCCAACCCATGTGTGGAATGGGTTTTGTTCTGTGCACCAAGATGGAGGTGATGTGTGACGCATCACCTTCATCTTCGTGCACAGAATAAAATTCATGTGGTGGGGGTTGGACTGAGGGCTGGGTTGGAGTGTGGTGGAGGTTGGACCAAGGGGTTTGGAGTGTGGGGGGGGGCTCAGGGCTGGGGCAGAGAGTTGGGGTGCAGGGGTGTGAGGGCTCCAGATGGGGGTGCAGGCTCTGGGGTGGGGCTTGGGCTGCGGGAGGGTGCTCTGGGCTATGGCGGGGAGAGAGGACTCCACGTGGCTCTCTCTCCCTGTAGCAGCACCTGGGCTGGGGGGGGGGGGGGGGGGGGGAGAGAGATGCCTCTCCCCGCCGTGGCAGTTCCGGGGCTGGGGCCACAGGATAGGCACCTCACCCCTGGCCACTGCAGGTCCAGGCTGGGACTGGGTTCAGGGAGGGGCGCCCGGTTGCAATAGGTTTGAGCCAGGGCTGGGTTCAGGGAGAGGCACCCCGTGACAGGCCTGGCCTGGCCACCCAGGTTTGGACTGGGCCTCCCCGGCCACAGCTGGGTTCAGGCCAGGCCACTGTGGCTGGATCTAGGCCAGGTTGTTTGGGCCGGACCACCATGGCCACGGCTGGGTCCGCGCCAGGCGCCTGGGTTCAGGTCCGGGCCCGGTTGCTGGGGTTCAGGTCTGGGCCAGGCCATGCTGCCCCAGCCACAGCTGGGTCCGGGCCCCGCCATGCCACCCCAGCTGCAGTAGGGGCACCCCGGCTGCAGCAGGTCCAGGCCACGGCATAGTTGGAGCCGAGGGGCTGCCCCGGCCATGACAGTTTGGGGTCGGGGGAGTGGGGGAGTGCTCGTCCCTGGGCAGGTTCCCTGAGCACCTGCGCAGTGCTAAATAGAGTGCTGTGCGGCTGCGCAGCTTACAGGGAACTTCGCTGGCTTGTAAAAGTCTCTCTGGAATCCCCCCAAACAGGTCCGAATCCAAAGGCAGCTTGGATGTAAAAAATCTGTTAGAGTCTTTCCATGCATTTTCCAGGTTATTCCAAATAGTTATTTGGAAGATCTCCATCCTATGGCTTACACTTTCCCTGTTCAAAGTTTAAGCACTCTAGAGATGCCAGGATCAGGCCTGAGGTTTCTCTTCCATAGCTCATCTGGCAAGCGAACAAGCCTCCTCACAGAAACATTTGCAGCGGTGCCTTCCCCGAGGAAGGACAGGCAATGCAGATCGCCTATGGACCATTGCTTTGAAGCAGATTTTCTATTTCCTATGCCTACACAGGTAAACTAATTACACTCATTCACATAAGGCAATTAGTCCTCCATTATAACATAGATAGTTACGCTGAAGACAACGTAGATAATATTATTAGTTTTCTGCTGTATCTTACATCTTTGATTTTAAGATTAACTGGACACAGTCACATATATAATTAAGGCAATTAAGACATGAAAGGGAATTAGCGTCTACAAGCTAATCTGGTTACATTGTTAAACTTCTAACAAGATATAGGTAAACACAGACAAATACACATAGCATCTACCCTTGATTTCTATGACTACAAATAAATGTGTTGCTGATTGCTAGTCTAGTACCTTTGAAATTCACAAACAAGTAGATTGTCTTAATTACAGTTATAATGCCTCCTGTTAAGTTGTGACGGGTCATACACAGGTTGGCTGGTCTGCCAGCATCACACCTAGGCATCTAAGCATTTTAGGAATAACTACTTTGACGCAAAATACATTCTAACCACCCCATATCCAGTCATCTCTAGCCCACACAGTTTACCATCTGCACAAAAAAGTAGCTATCTTTCCCCACCTCTCAGCAAAGATTTGGTAGCAAAGACAGTCGTAAGTTGCCAAATTACTAAGACTTCATTATTTTTACAAGATGCACTACAGGGCATTACTGCTGTCATAAATAATGAATACCCAGCTACGGCATAACTGTCAAAGGAAATGAGCAAAGGGCATTTGTCCATGTATTATCCTGGCTTTTCTTTTTACTGAGCTTATTCATTTAATATTTGGCAAAATTCATAGTGGATCCTGCCATGATTGGGAAGTGTCATCAGTTCCTTTGATTGAAGGAGGATAGCTGCCATTAGTTACTAAGCTTCACAATTCAGGGGATGCGTTAAGACCCCCAGCTGCTGTTTGAGGAGCACATTACAGCGCTGAGCCAGTCAGCTTTTTTACCATCTGCATCTGGCTAGGAGATTACAACCTCGCCTTTCGGATGTGGAGTTTGCCACTGTTATCCATCTCAAGATTAGACTATTGTAATGTGCTCTACACCGGGCTACATCTCAAACCCATTCACAGTCTGATGCTGGTGCAGAACATAGTGGCTCACTTGCCGAGCAGAGCTTCTCACGGGAAGCATTTGCTACCAGTGCTCTGGGATATGGCATTGGCTGCCCAATGGTCTCCAAGCGGCGTGTAAGGTTTTGGTTATGACGTACAATTACGATTTCTGGTTTTCGGAGTTTAATGATTTCATGGGTTTGGCAATTTTTGCATTCTAGGGAGATGTCAAAAAATCAGAGGTTTGGGGGGCTCTCTTTTTCTATATACATATAGGACACTTTCAAACAGTACTACATCTAGGGAACCTTTAGTGCGCACCGGTAGGGTCTACACTGACCTATTAATGTGCAACACGTTCGTGCGCTTTAGAAATGACACCCCCCGTAGCTGCAGTCAGTGTGTGCGCCCAAGCTGGACACCCTTCATTATAAAAGGGGGGGGGGCAACTGGCAGGGCCTTCTTTGTGGGGCTCCAAGACTCTGGGACTTGCTCCCATTGTTGGCCCAAAATAGCTTGAATGTGGTGACTTTCTGGGTATAGTGCAAAGACACCTGTGTTTTGGAAAGGCTCAGGGCATGATGAAGGGAGGAGGTGGCTGTCCGGCTGAGTTCCTGTGGAACTGATGATTGTAATGCTGATGAGATTTAGTTGAATTGTATTTATTGGAGAATTAATGGTGTTAGGATGCCTAGAGCCTTGGATAGGTATCTATTATTTTAAATAAATACATAAATAGTGCATATTAACAAGGTTGTAGTGTACTGCTAAAAAGATACTGCTGAATCTGAATGAAAACTACAATTACATGAGATGGATTCAGGAACTAATAGCTCTGACGGTCCCTTTGGGTACCATCAACAGGAACCAATATCTTTGCCAGCCAGCTGGCCAGTTGCCTTTGGACTTCCTCAAAACAGAGGTACTTCCTACAAAGCCAGCCAATTATGGTTGCATAATCAGTTATAACAATGGTCGGTGGGAATTTAGATTAGATTGGGACCAATTAATGTCATGAATATGCAGCTAGATCATAGAGTCTTTAAAGAGTGATTCAGAAATGACTGCATATGCTAGCAATTAATAATTACTCACTGAGGAGTGGTAGCTTCTGATGCAGCAGTGTCATGTTGTTCCACCTGGTGTTCTGGAAAGCAATTTCCACATCCCATGTGTTCTGGTTTATGTATTCAATATGTTCAGATCAGCAGTGCAAAAGTCCACAACACATTTCTTTGCCCCCACTTAAATCAACAGGAGTTATGCCATATCTAGTGGCCAACCTGCATTACATCTGGACTCTGCTTGTTTACTAAATTCACGAGTCACCAGAACAGGCTAATTGTATGGAAAGTTCATATTCTTTAAAGATTTGAACCAACTTCTATGGAAATCAATGAGAATCTTATTTGACATAACAGGGGTTGGATTGGGCCGTAAAGAAATATAATCTACAATAAATTGTTCTTGTCTACAGACCATGGCTTCCTTTTGATGAAAAATGTCTCCTGAAAGATATAACAGTAGTAGCTACCATGTGGTGGAGCTGTATCATGACAAACTCCAAACCAAGAGTGGGGCCCCATTGTGCGAGACAATTTACAAACATACAGTAAGAGACAGTCCCTTCCCAGAAGAGTTTGCAATCTTAACAGAGTAAGAGAAGGAAAAGAAAACTATCAGGGTCACACAGCAGAGGTGGGAATAGAACTTGGGCTTTCTGAACCCCAGTCCAGCATCCTAACCACTAGACCATGCAGCTGCTCTGAGGTGGCAGCATACAGTGGGGGACTTAACACCCTGGCAAGAGGTATGGCCTATTAATGCCAGCTTTGCCTTTTGAATTTTTACACGGCTTTTAAATTAAAACATTTCTGACACTCCCGCCTCACAAAACGTAGCCAGCTTTGTAATAAACCACAGCTTCACCTACAGTAGAACAGCTGGGCAGATCCCAAAGCTGAACTCTGAAGAAAACCTTTGGATCTCTGGAAGGTTAACCAAAGAACATGAGCCAGGTCTTATCCTCCACATCACAAAGTCCACGGGGAAGGTTGGGGCCACCTAAAGAAGCTATAACCTCCCATCGACAAGGGGGGCCCAGTGCAGCCCCCAAAGTGGACCACTTTGTCTAGGCATATTGGGTATAACTAGGACAGCCAAAGAAAATATAATTCAGCACATGGCCTCTGCACCCCCGGCATCAGTCCTATGAAGTCTTGACTACGATTTAAAGCTCCTCTCCCTATTGAAAATCCAAGGAGCGGCATGTAACGGTAATGCCTCTTTCCCTCCATCAAAGTGAAATCCCCACACACCCCCATATGGTCTGGGGGAAACTAGCTCCAAATCCAAATGGGAATCCAGAGAATTTTCTCATGGTTTCTTATCAGTATTTTGATTGAAGTTGCTGTTTGTGCGGGAACTCCGACCTCCTCCCAGAAGAAGGCACAAGGGGCCTGACTCTCCTCTTTCTTACACCGCATAAGCCTGGAGTAACTCCAACAGCAGCTGCATTGACCTCAGTGGGAATTTTGTCTGAGAAACAGCTGTCTCCAATACCAAATTTTTCCTTTCCCAGTCGTTTCCATGAGAACAGGCTTGATGTCCCAAATGCAGGCTGGTCACTCTGCTGCAGGGACAGACAGACAGAGGAACTGGGTTGTTAGGAAAGTAGCTCATTAAAATACAAAGAATCCACCCTCCATAACAACAAGAATATTATAGAAACTTACTAAGTAAAGGTCTTTTCCTCCTTTGTTTTCTTTCTTCAAGTTGCCTCAATTGTAAAAGTCCAATTATACTCAATCCAGCATTTCCAGCTTCAGATAGTTCTGACAGTATTAATGGCAAAAGCTCATAATTTCCCCACTCTTTCTAGTCAGCATCAAATTAAATCAATCCAGTCTGCACTTGCTGGCAGTCAAGAATGCATAACACTCAATGTAAGTGTAATTCTAGTCTGCATGAATCATGCCCTGGATGTAGCAGATTGATAAACAAATACCCATAACATGTAATTTGACAAGGACCATTGTTAAATGTGTTTTTATTCTCCATTTGGTAGTGAGGAAGATAATTATAATTTATAATAGAAGTAATAATAATAATAATCATAAGAATTAACAACATAGAACAGTGGAAGATCAGAAACAAATTCTGCACAATGATGATATAATGAAGACTTCAGTTTCTTACGTTTATATACCACCTTTCATCTCAAAGTGTCAGAACCAAAATATACAGGAACCACTTCACCCATTGCTGAAATGCAGCCACCTCTGGGGTGGAATGCCTCACCCAGGCAAACAAACTGAGAAATTTTGACCAATGCCATCAAGGCACAACCCCCTGCCCTTACCAAAAAAGTACCTCAGCGATTAAAAGGGAGGATTGGAAATATATATATATATATACACACACACACACACCCCTCTACCCCGATATAACGCTGTCCTCGGGAGCCAAAAAATCTTACCGCATTATAGGTGAAACAGTGTTATATTGAACTTGCTTTGATCTGCCGGAGCGCGCAGCCCCGCCCCACCGGAGCGCTGCTTTACCGCGTTATATCCAAATTCATGTTATATCGGGTCGCGTTATATCGGGGTAGAGGTGTATATAACTAATGTATCCAGAGTTTTAATAGGAAATGTTAAAAAATAAAGCTTTGGAAGAAATATAAATCCTCACACTTCAGGTCATGCATCAGTCAGTAACTTTCTCTTTCTCTCCCATAACCACTTACTGAGGAGTTTCCTCCTCCGATGCAGTTGGAGACAGGTTTTTGGACTACACAGACTCCTAGAATGTATTCCAGCAGACAGAGCATCGATTTTTAAGATCTCCTAGGAAAGACGCCCTTCTCCCCCATAATGTATATGGAATTTAGTATATATCCACATTACGGGTGAACATGTAACCACAGAGACTGAAGTAAGTTCATACCTAGGGAGTTCCCTCCAGCTCTCGGTTAATTCACATTAGCTTGGGTGCCATGAGAGAAGTTTCTACTGCTGATAACCATACAGTGTATGGCCCGAATTCAGCAAGAGGCTTAACCACATGCCTAAATTTAAGCATGTATTAAAGTCCATCCTTATTCAGCGTATTACTTAAGCATGTGCTTACTGTTTTGCTGAATCAAGGCCTCTTTTCTGTGAATGAACAGATGACATCAGTTTCCAGTGCAATCCACCCATCATCTTTCATAACCACAAATTTTTTTTAGGAAGCATTTTTTAGGATGCACAACGTCACTTCTTAAATTTGTGTCCGTCACTTAAATCAAAGCAAGTGGGGGAAGGGGAAAAAAAAAGTTTGAATAAATAAATAAATATAACCACATTAGTAGCCTCAATGTCTTTTCAGTGTGCAAATGAACCCAAATCCTACTTGCTAATGATTGTTATCCTGTCATTAGATTCCATTATGGTGTAACTGAATTTGATGGATGCATCCTCCAACTTGCTTCAGAATGATCATTCTTGTTTGTAATGATTATGACTATTATGGGACAGACTATTTTATGCCTTATTGCATAATGTATATCTGAATTACAGAGACTAATGCTGCCAGACAATGGTGTGGATTGCCTAAGTACAGTACCTGTAAAAACAAAACCAGCTTAAAAGGTACAATAATATGCCAGTCACACTTTATTATTAATCACAAAGGCTGGTTGAAAAATTTCTAACAAAACCTTTTCCACTCAGAAAATGGGGTTTTGCCTAAATCAAAATTTTCCACAAGAAAAGATCAATTTCAGCTGAATTTTCTGTCTGAAAAATCAAACAACAAAACTTTTAATTTTAAGTCAAAAACATTAGTTTCAACATCAGTCAGTTGAAAACATCAATAAAAACATTTTGACATTTTCCATATTGAAGTTTTTCTAAACATTTCATCCTGTGAAACGTTTCAACATTATGACATTTTGACCCAATTTGGGATGAAAACAAATGTTGAAATATAGACATTTCCTGTGGCAAGGAAATTCTATTTTTCTATTAGCTTTATTAAACACAAACTACAGTCGCTCATTATTGAAAGACTAGCAATATGAACAAATCGTAATGAAACATGAGTCTATAACATGCATGATACATAATGCTGCCTATGACACAAAATAACCATACTAAGGCATTGGTATCCATATACCTCAAAGAATCATAATCAGGGCTGAATTAAGTAGCCGCAACCCCACACTATAGTCCCATTCCTGTGCCTGAGGTTGGTAGCAGGTTTCAGTTAAGATGAATGGGGTAGTTCACACCTCTTGGAGCTATTGTTTCAGGCTGTCTGCAGACTCAGGTATCAGTTACAGTGGGGCCACGTTTTCAAGCTTTTGAGTCCATGAGGGCTAGGAATCCTATTTATTTTAAAATGAAAGCTGAGAGTCTGATCCCATCCTACCAAGGGTGGGCCCTAGTCATTATGCTATACTATAGTGTTTATGTCTATCTCGCCCTGATTTCATTTCACACACAGCATGATCTTTAAACCACAAAAGGCTTTAAACCCTGAAACAACTTCACCCTGCTGTCTGTTCCAGTGCACAAAAAATTAGTCCTTCATTAATCAGGATCCTACAGTCACTCTTCCCATTACCATACCAACCTTCAATGATAGCAATAATCAGCTACTAATCAATTTCTGATCTCTCTCCTCCCTCACTTTTTAGGTAATTCACACTCATGAGGAATGTGTACCACCAATAATGCAGACAGTGGAGTGTGATCTCTGAAGACAAATGTTCCATAGCATTCTGTCTGGAGAGAGATTTTTGTTAGGGATATCGCTTCAGCAAGTTAGCAGAAAAGAACATGAACATGGTGTGATGATTATTAATTCTTTCTAGGATGCTTTGCGAATGCATGGCACATTACCATTAAGCAAAACATTCCTGGCCCTGAGGAGTTTCTGAAGGTATGTCTTCACTCGAGATTTAACTCAGGCCCCAGAATTCATAGAGACACATACAGGGGAGCCCAGGACCAGTGAGGAAACAGGAAATCAAATATGGCTTTGCAGTGGGGCTGCTCATACTTGGGCTAGGTGAACCCGGGAGCCAATCACCCCGGCTGACTCTGTTAACTGCAGAGAAGCAATCTGTTATTCACCTCATTGCTTGGTGCTTCCATTTCAAGCAATCCTCTAGGGATCCAGTTACTGGCAACAACAACTTGCACGCCCCCCCCCTTTAATTATTACCTAAATAAATACTTCAGGAGCACAGAAATCCTGGCAGTAAATGGGGCGCGCACGGCTAATTGCCCTGATGCAGCCCCAGAGTGATATTGCAAGCTTTCAGGCTAACCAGCTCTCTTTACCTCAAGGTGGAGGACATGAAAATACACAAATCTTTTCACATGAAGTGGGGGGTTGACAGGAATATCATGCCAGCCCAAGCTCTTGAGAAAGCCAGTCAATATTTTTACAGGTGTTTAGACAAAGCAGAGGCTTGGCTTTCAAAAAAACAGCTTCGACAACCACATGTGCTGGAAGAATTTGAGACCTAAGGGCTTGAGATGTCAGAGATTCCAAGGCCAGAAGGCACCGTTGGGATCATCTACTCTGACCTGCTGTATAATACAGGCCAGAGAACTTTCCCAAAACAATTCCTAGAGCAGATCTTTTAGGAAAACATCCCATCTTGACTGAAAAATTGTCAGTGATGGAGATATACATCTCATTTCCAGTCTTCAATGCACCCTCGTCTCTTAGATCTGTAGTTCTTCCGCCCCAGGAGTCCAGGGGGCTCAGCAGGTTGTAGAGGGAGCAAGCACTGGGCTCCAAGAGGACAAATTGTTATTTTTTGCCTTGGATGCCGGCTCTGGAAGGCGAATGACCTACATCCTGCAGCTGGAAATTACAGTTCTCACACACACACACACACACACACACACACACACACACACACACACTACCACCACCACCCCCTCACAAAAGAACACCAGTGACAGTGAGGCTATAAACTCCGCTCAGTGAAAGGGCAGGCAGGGAAGCAGTGAGTCAGAGAAAGTGAGAGACTGGGAGAGCAGGGGAAACGGTGTCTGCCAAGTGGTTTTGCTGCTTCCAGACACTCCTCTGCTACTGAGAAGCAAACAGGTTTTGCAGAGGAGTTCGCAAATGCCCACGGGCTCTCTGTCCAGTGTTGTTGTATAAACATAGGCGTTGCCAGATAGGATCAAACCTGTGCTCTGCTCTGTATAATGCAGTATCTCATCTCCAACAGTGGCCAGCACTAGATGTTTTAGAGAAAGATGCAAGAAACCCCACAGGAGGCAGATGTGGTTCAAACAGCCCCCAGGGGACGGGGACAGGTCCGTAGTTCATGTGTGGCAACGAAAGCCAGTTAAATACTATTGATGTCACTGTTGTATGTTGGTGCTAGAACAGGTACAATTTTAACAGCAAGTAAAATGACCCCGATCTTACTAAGGGCTTGTCTACACTTACCGGGGGATCGATGAGCAGCGATCGATGCATCGGTGGTCAATTTAGCGGGTCTAGTGAAGACCCGCTAAATTGACCACAGATCGCGCTCCCGTCGACATCATGTAGTGTGGACCCCTTGGTAAGTAGGTCTAAGCTACGTCGATTTGATTTACGCTATTCACATAACTCAAACTGCGTAGCTTAGATCGAATTTCCCCTGTAGTGTAGACAAGGCCTGGGTCTCACCTGGCAGTCTTAAGGCCACAGAACTCCTCAGGCCCATTTCACCTTTGCCCTGCACCTCTGTGCAATCATTTACACCCGTGCAAAATGGATGCCAAAAGCTACTGATTCAGAATAGGAGCATTTTGCATCCATACTGCATTGTAAAAATGATTACACACAAGGTACAAAGAGCATTGCTGAATTCAGTTCCCAGGGTTTAACTTTCAGAGATTCAGCGCACCCACCACGCCAAACTGAAGTCAACAGCAGAACTGGCCAGAAAACCTATGTCAAAACTTTTTTTAAAAAAACAGAAAATACAATTTTTTGTCAAAATCAGAAGATTCTGAAGACCGGGTCAATTTTGACCATGCCTCGTTCTCAAAAAAAAAAAAAATAAAAAAAAAAAAAAACTTTTGTCATTATTTCAGAAAATACTGCAATTTTCTTTCAAAACTTCTTTCGAACCTTTGGAATTTTATTTTGTGGATGTTCTCATATTTATTATTTTTACATTTATTTATATTTACATTTTCCTTGTTTTATTTTTATTATTTTTACATTATTTCATAATAATATGACATAGCTGACGTGTTTTATTTTATTTTTAAAATCATTATGGGCAACTGCTACTTAGGATGCTTCTATCTGCACTATCTTCTTTTCTAGATCAAAGTGTCTCCTGTTTGTGTCATAATGAAACAGTTTGACACTGCTGTGAGAGATGTGCGTTCCCAAAGAGTGACTCCAGAAGCAGAGTTCCAGGCTGTGCAGCAATGTGGGATTCTTGAAAAGAAAGGTGCTGTGTAAATGTAAGGTATTACGGGACAGATCTTCGAGTGGATGTAAACCAAGGCAGGTCCACTGACACCAGGGAAGCTTTGATGTTTTACACTCACTGAGGACCTGGCTGTACTTCTCATGGGATCTGTCTTTATTTTTTCATAAAATCTAACTATTAAAGAGGGCCATAACGCTGCTTTAACCAGAGGATTTCAGAACACTTTACATACATTAATTAAGCCTCACAAGCTCTCTGTGATGTAGATGAATATCCTTGTCCTTACTTCATAGATATATAAATGGAGATATTAGGGATGGGAAACCACTGTATCTATAAGCAAAGGCCAGTGTGAACCTTCATCTCAAACCGCCCCATGAAAAAGGGAGGTGGTGTGGCCTAGTGGATAGAGCCCAGGAGTGCGACTCAAGAGAGCTGATTCTATTCCCAACTCTGCCACTGGCCTGCTGGGTGACTTTGGGCATGTCCCTTCACCACTTTGTGCCTTAGTTTTCCCATCTGTAAAATGGGGATAATGATGCTTGCTACTTTGTAAAGCACTTTACAATCCACTGATGAATAGCAACTGTAAGAGGCGGGTACTATTAAAACTTTTTTAGAGATTCAAAAATATCAACTTAACCTTTGTCTTAGGTGATCTCTCGTGCTGAGTAGTACCTCATTCTGTGTGTAGTTCCATCACCTTCAATGTAAGTGCGGCAGAATCAGGTGCTAAGTGATTTACCCATGTAATGCATAAAGTCCACGGCAGAGCCAAGGCTTGAACACACATCTTCTAAGGCAGAGGTAGGGACTGAACTCAGATATCCTCTTTCTCAGTCCAGTATTTTACAAAGACTATCCTTCCTTGCCCTTCATTTGAGTGATGGAATTTAAAATTCCTAAAACCTTCCTCTAGGGCAGGCATCGGCAACCTTTAGCATGCGTTACGTCAGGGTAAGAACCCTAGCGGGCTTGGCTGGTTTGTTTACTTGCTGCATCCACAGGTCCGGCCGATCGTGGCTCCGACTGGGCACGATTCGCTGCTCCAGGCCAATGGGGGCTGCGGGAAGCAGCGCAGTCCGAGGGATGTGCTGGCTGCCGCTTCCCGCCGGCCCCATTGGCCTGGAGCAGCGAACCGCGGCCAGTGGGAGCCGCGATCGGCCGAACCTGCGGACGCGGCAGGTAAACAAACCAGCCCGGCCCACTAGGGTGCTTACCCGGATGAAACGCGTGCCAAAGGTTGCCGACCCCTGCTCTAGGGCATTATGGGCTCTCTCCAAACTTGAGTAAAAACAAAACAAAAAGAAAAGCTTATAAACCCAAGGAGGAAAATGTGTGATGAGAACAAAGCAGCAACCCTTCTCCATGAAGCAGGTCATAATAAACACATCTAAAGAAGTCCATAAAATGCTCTTTCAATTTAGATTTGAAGACAACATGCCTTTTGTTTTTATGAACATTTGGCATTTCTGAAGCTTCCTGTCATGCCAGCAAAAAATCAAATCAGACCACCACCTGCAGCTTGCTAACAAATTGAATGCTCTCATATGGTATGTTGCTTCCAAGATCCAGTGACCTTGATTACAATGCATAATTTAGACCAGACTCTGGAATCGTCACTTTCACTTAGGAGTAGACGAGTTTGAGATTTTCACCACATTCTGACTCACCTTTCTTAAAGGACAACCACACATTACATAAAAGATTGTGGAATCCTTTAATCTCATTGCAAAGCAGAGTAAGTCGCTAATCGCCTTTTAATTGCATTAATTACACATAGATAAAAATGAATAATCAGCAATGAAATAGGAACGCTCCAGTCTTGCCAGTAGGTCTGACCCTCCAGTACTTCCTTAAACAAAATTGCTTGGTGATTTCTAGGGGAATTTTGCCTAAATCACAACAGTAAGATTGGGGCCCATGGTTTGTGACAAGAGCAGATCAGAATTTAAATTCATGAGAAAGGCTGGAGACAGGGCCAGCGCAACCCATTAGGCGACCTAGGTGGTTGCCTAGGGCACTAACATTTGGGGAGCGGTGACCGCGGCGGCCGGATCTTCGGCTGCCCCGGTCGGGGGCGGCATTTCAGGGGCGGGACCTTCCGCTGCCTAGGGCGGCAAAAAAGCTGGCGGTGCTCCTGGCTGGAGACTTTCATATTTGTTTTAGGGCAGTTCACATTATTTCAAACATATGGGGCAATGTCTATATTTTTTTCCGCACTGGTTTTTAATGGTAACTAACAGAAACTTAGTACGTAAGTTTAAAGAACCGTTGAAGTCCAAACCTAAGGCTATTGCAGGATGTCGCCATATTTGTCACAGTAACCTGTGAATGTGCTCAGCACTAACTTAGTTGTATAGCTAGTGACGTGTGCTTCCACGTTGACTGGAGCATGCCATAAGAGCAATTCCAAAAGCCATCAAGTGCTCTCTCTCCTCCTTCTAAAAGGCAGGACAGTTAACGGAGTCCTTACATATACGGGAAAACTCCCAACTGCTTAAGAGAAGGCAAAACAAGGCCCCATTGTACTGACTGCTGTAGGGGATTCCTAAGTGCAGTTGTGGTTGTGTATCCCAACCATTCAGACAATATCTCACTAGCCTAGGTAAACATCCTGCTAATATTGAGACAGGTATGCGAAGATGGCTATCTTTTTCAGACACACGGCAGATGAGAATCTTGGCAATGTGTACTAAAAAAACAGTGCAGGCAATACAAGCTCTTATAGTCCCATCAAGATTTTATTGGGCCTATTAATGTCCTAGTACAAAGTACAAACATTTATTTCTGACGTATCGCATTGACTCTGGTAAAACTCTCAAATCTAAATAAAACGCGGCTTTAATTTGGTATGCACGTCTTTAGCAAAGCCTTCTGGAGAGCCATAGGGGGCAAACAGAAAATTAGGAGTGTGAACTATAAAGAAATGCACAGCAAACGGGATAGAATTTCACACAAGTTAATATGTTACCAGAGGAAGCGTGTCTGTGGGTAAATATAACCAGTCTTAAAGACACAGAGCTCTCACGTCAACCTATCACTAGGCTTGGACTATATTTGAATCAAGGAGAAAGGATGGTCTTGCACCGAAGGCACTGGACTGTAGAGCTGGGCAAACAACCGATTTTTTTGGCTCACTGGCAATTCAACAAAATTGAAAAAAAAATTATTTGGGGGTCGAAGGAAATGTCTCGTTGGACTCAAAGCGAAACATTTCATTTCAATTCTAAGCATATTTGAATGGTGTTGAGAGTTTCTAAATAAAATTAAGTCATGTTCAAAACAAGGCATTTTGAACCCAAAACCTGAAATATTTCATTTAGAAAATGTCAGAACAAAACAGTTCAATTTTCCCCCCCTAAATAAACAATTTGGCAAAACTGACATGCATTTGTGAAATGTTTCGATGACAATGAATCTGCATGTCTCATTAGAAAAAGTTTTAGCCAAAAAATGTTCACCAGCTCCATTGGACTTGGGCTCAGGAACCTGGATTTAGTTCCTGGCCTCTTATCTGACCTTTGACAAGCCTCTGTGACTCACTTCTCCATCTGGGGATAATAAATAAGGATAAATAAAGGAGTCATAATGCTTCCTTTGTCTATCTTGCCTATCTAGGGACCATCTCTTGCAATGTGTACTTAACGCACCTAACACAAAAGGATTTTGATCTTGTTTGGAGTCTCTGGGCATTCCTGCTGTACAAATAATAAATAAAAGAATCCCATAAAGCCTATTATTCAAATGGCTGCAATATTTTAAAACAAAATTAGTGCCTGGATTTGGTTTGCCCCCCTAACCTAAGGCAAGATTTGCACAGGTAAAGTACTGGTAGGAACGGAAGATAAACAGTCAAACAAAACAGAGTCCCATTCAATTACATCCCATGAAAGCAGACAACTAAATATTGACAAATTTTCTAAGTGCTTGTATACAAATGCAAGAAGTCTAAATATTAAGATGGATGAACTTGAGTACCAGGTATTAAATAATATTGATATAATCGGCATCACAGAAACTTGGGTGGAACAATGATAATCAATGGGACGTGATAATACCAAGATACAAAATATATAGAAACGACAGGGTAGGTCGCACGGGTGGGGGAGTGGCACTATAGGTGAAAGTCAAACATGCAGAGAGTCAAACATAGTAAAAAGCTTAAATGAATCAAACTGAATCTCTATGCTTCAACAATAAAAACATAGGAGTAGAAATGTACTACTGACCATCTAACCAGGATGGGGACAGTGACTGAAATGCTCAGGGAGATTAGAGAGAATACAAAAACAGAAAACCCAGTAATAATGGGGGATTTCAGGTATCCTCATATTGACTGGGAACATATCACTGTGATGCTGGCAGAGCAGGTGTCAGCTCATGCCAAGGCCTCACTGAACACTTACAAGTGTATAACTGGAAATGCAGAAGCCTGGAATGGGCGACAGGGGATGGATCATTTGATGATTGCCTGTTCTGTTCATTCCCTCTGGGGCATGTGGCATTGGCCACTGTCAGAAAACAGGATACTGGACTAGATGGACCTTTGGTCTTACCTAGTATGGCCGTTCTTATGTTCAGTTTTGCTTACCTATTCATCAGCATTATCCAAATAGATATTAGACGTTAAGTTGATAAGAATGTGTTTAGTGTTTAGACTTTATAAAATGCTTATAGGATGCTACATGTACTGATCTCATTTATAACCTCTATAGCCCATGGTAGAAAGATATATAGACTGTTTGCATTGTAAACCTCTGTAATTGTGTAATTCACCAAACAGGAAAAGAAGCATTAATTCAGGTAAAATGTGCAGGATGGCCCATTGAAGGAAAACAAGGTATTGTCAGATCAAAGGAGAGAGGCCCTGTTGCCTGCACTCCTAACTCCTTCCAGAAAGGAGCGACCTAGGGACGAACTCATCCCATTAGTTTTGGACTTTGGAGTGAAGGGGATAAAAATCCCTAACAACGAGAAACCAGATCTTTTTCATGCTACCTGGACTCTGAGAGGCAAAGATTCCTAAACATATGCAAACAGATCCCTGTGCTGCACGGCATGGTTAACCCTGAAAGACATTTTGAATTAACAGATTACTACAACTCTGTCACCCTTCGAATCAGAGACTGAAACTCACTTGTGTATACATGCTCGCTTGTTTTAACCTGTAAATAACTCTCTTATTCCCTTTTCCTAGTTAATACACCTTTAGTTAGTTGATAACAGGATTGGCTGCCAGCATTATCTTTGGTGTGAGATCTAAGGTATAAATTAACCTGAAATAAATGACTGGTCTCTTCAGACTGGGAGCAGCCAGTGTGTGTGTGGGGGGGGGCGGGTTGCGGGTCATTTATCACTAAGTCCAGCTTGCCTGGGTGGCCAGATAGACTGGACTGTCTGTGACTCCATGGTAAGGCTGTCACAGTGATCCAGGTGCACACATTTGTTACTGGGTTGGTGAAGCCCTATTATAGAACATACCACCAGTTTGGGGTGTCTGTCCTGCTTTTGACAGTCTGCCCTGAGGTAGGCACTCGTGGTCATGAACCACTCCAGACTGCATGACAGTCACCTCAGGATGGGATGTAGGGAGAACATTTCTAGACACCATTAATGACTGCTTCTTGAAGCACTAGACCTGGAACTCACAAGGGCAGAGGCAATTCTTGATTTAGTCCTAAGTGGCGCACAGGATCTGGTCCAATGGGTGAATCTCTCTGAATCACTCAGTAATAGCGACCATAATTAACTAAATTTAACATCCTTAAATGGGGGGGTAAAGAAACCCACCCCAGTAGCATTTAACTTCAGAAAGGGAAACTACACAAAAATGAGGAGGCTAGTTAAACAGAAATTAAAAGGAACAGTCACAAGAGGGAACTGTCTGCAAGCCACATGGAAACTTCTTTAAAACACCATAATAGAGGCTCAAACTATATTAAATTACAAAAAAAAAAAAAAAAAAAAAGTAAGAGGACCAAAAAATGGCATCATGGCTAAACACCACAGTAAAAGAAACGGTTAGAGAAAAAAAAAGAAATTTTTTAAAAAATTGGAAGTCAAATCCTACTGAGGAAAATTGAAAGGCGCATAAACTTCAACAAGTCAAGTGTAAAAGTATAACTAGGCAGGCCAAAAAAGAATTTGAAGAGCAACTAGCAAAAGACACAGAAACTAACAGCAATTATTTTTTTTTTTAGGTACATCAGGAGCAGAAAGCCTACCAAACAATCAGTGGGGGCATTGGACAATCGAGGTGCTAAAGGAGCACTCAAGGAAGACCAGGCCATTGCAGAGAAGCTAAATTAATTCTTTACATCAGTCTTCACTGCAGAGCATGTGAAGGAGATTACCACGCCTGTGCCATTCTTTTTAAGTGATAAATCTAAGGAACTGTCCCAGACGGAGATGTCAGTAAAGAAGGTTTTGGAAAAATCAATAAATTAAACAGTAATAAGTTACCAGGACCAGTTGGTATTCACTCAAGAGTTATGAAGGAACTCAAATATGAAACTGCAGAACTATTAACTATGGTATGTAACCTATCGCTTAAATCAGCCTCTGTACCAGATGACTAGCAGATAGCCAATTTCTGAAAAACGCTCCAGAGGCGATCCTCGAAATTACAGGTCAGTAAGCCTAACTTCTGTACCAGGAAAACTGGTTGAAACTATAGTAAAGAACAGAATTATTAGATACACAGATTAATATAATATGTTGGGGAAGAGTCAACATGGGTTTTGAAAGAGGAAATCATGCCTCACCAATCTATTATAATTCTTTGAGGGGCCAACAAACATGTGGACCAGGATGATCCAATGGATATAGTGTACTTTCACTTTCAGAAAGTCTTGACAAGGTCCCTTACCACAGGCTCTTAAGCAAAGTAGGCAGTCATGGTATAAGAAGGAAAGTTGTCTCATGGATCAGTAACTGGTTAAAAGATAGGAAACAAATGGTAGGAATAAATGGTCAGTTTTCACAATAGAGAGAGGTAAACAGCAAGATCCTCCAAAGAGCTGTACTGGGACCAGTGCTGTTCAACATATTCATAAATCATCGGGGGGAAAATGGGGGAAATAGCGAAGTGGCGAGGTGTGCAGATGGTACAAAATCACTCAAGATAGTTAAGTCCAGAGAGGCGAAAAGGGATCTCACAAAACCGGGTGACTAGGCAACAAAATGACAGATAAAATTCAGTGTGGATAAATGCAAAGCAATGAAGGTTGGGAGAACATAATCCCAATTATACATACAAAATGATGGAGTCTAAATTAGCTATTCTCACTCAAAAATGAGATCTTGGAGTCACTGTTTCAGAGAACTCTCCACACCTGCTCTATTTGCAGCACCAGCAGTGAAAAAAGTGAACAGAATGCTAGGAACCATTAGGAAAGGAATAGATAATAGGACAGAAAATATCATAATGCCACTGTATAAATCCCTGGCATGCCCACATCTTGAATAATGCATGCAGTTTTGGTCTCGCCATCTCAAAAAAGATGCATTAGAATTAGAAAAGGTACACACAGCAGGGCAATGAAAATGATTACTCGTACAGAACAGCTTCCATACAAGCAGAGATTAAAAAGACTGGGACTGTTCGTCTTAGAAAAGTGATGACCGGGGATAGGATGGAGGTCTATAAAATCATGAATGGTGTGGAGAAAGTGAATAGGGAAGTGTTATTTACCCTTTCACCTAACACAAGAAGCAGGGCTCACCTGATTAAATTAATAGGCAGCAGGTTTAAAACAAACAAAAGCAAGTACTTCTTCACACAACGCACAGTCAACCTGTGAGACCCATTGCCGGGGATGTTGTGAAGGCCAAAAGTATAACAGGGTTCAAAAAAGAATTAGATAAGTTCACGTAGGGTGGGTCCAACAATGACTATTAGCCAAAATGATCAGGGAGACAACCTCATACTTTAGGGTCCCTAAACCTCTGACTGCCAGATAAATCGCCCTGTTCTGTTCATTCCCTTTGAAGCATTTGGCACCAGTCACTGACAGAAAACAGGATACTGGGCTAGACAGACCCCAGTATGGCCATTCTTATGTTCTTATGACTTTTACTTGACTAGCCACGAGCTGATTTCTTTCTTCCAGTGAGAAGAAAAACAACATCAGCAAACTGAACCAAAGACAGTGTCCACTCTGCTGCAACAACTTCAGCCCTCCTTTTTTACTGTTTCTGAATGAGGAGTTGCAGCAATCTTTAAGTCATTCTGGGGTTGCTAAGCTAACTCAGGAGGATGCAGTCTGGAACTTCTGAACATAGGTTCCAGAATGAGGGGTTCTAGATCACAGACATTGCAGCTTCAGATAAGGCTATCAGATGAAGTGACATATGGTAACACAAACCCTGCTTTCCAGTTGAGAAAGTCCTCATGTGCACTGTATTGACACAAGCGCTCTCATTATTTGGGAAGAGAATTTCTTTTCTTTTTTTTAAATCAGGGAAGATCGGGAGGTTATCATTAGACCTTCATAGACCATTCACACTGAGACCCAAAATTATCCTAAACAATCTTGCTTTCAGGCTTCATTACAAACTGAAAACTCAGCCTTAGTTTGTCTAACCTGTCTTTGAGTAAGCGTGGGCTCAGATTCCAGAAAAGCCTGGTCTGATATAAATGCAAAATTTATGGTTTTCCAATACCAAGGTGAAACTTATTGGCTTTGCAGGCTGAATCTTAGTTTGGGGCAGAGAAAAAAAAAAAGGGAGTTGTCACTTTAAATATGTGGCGTTGTAACAGGGTCGTCAAGATTTTACACTGCAGAATCCATTAAGTTTATCACACACAGAGGCATGCACACTATGTGTATCTATCTCCAGAGGTATCCCCGAAGCAATGTTCTTTCTCTGAAAAAAATACTAATTAAGCATTACCAATACCTATTGCAAATGCCCATTTTGCATGCGCTCAGACCTGCTTCCTAAGAACCCTGTCCAAACTCCACTTGAGTTCCACTGAGTAAATTAGGAATTAGGTAAATCCTGATCCATACGCTTCAAAAGTGATTACCTGGATGCCTCTCTCAGGTGGTGTGAAATTAAAATGATTAGAGCCACTGAGTCCCCATAGCCACATCCAGAACTTTAGAAGCCTTGGATTTAGTGATGAAAAGCCTATCCAAGCACAATGCTCACACAGACTTTTTCCAAAATTCAAATGAAGCCAGACAATACTGTGATTGGGGATGGACATGAGAAGATGATGATGCAAGGGAATGTGGCAGAGAGAAACCCCAAAGGCATACAAGTCAAAAATTGACTATTATTATAAAATACTTAAATAGTGCCATAAAATTACATGGCATCCTTTGCACGAATAGTTCTCGGCCCTGGTCAGCTTAAAATCTAAATAAGCCAAGATTTAAAAAAATACAGAATCTGCTCAAAGTTCAGTGGGGACAGAAAGAGAAAGGGGGGAGTTGTTTATAGAGAAGAACAGAGAAGAGATTGAAGAGGTGGACTTGGAGGAGAATGACTGATCGTTTGTTTGATGGATTAAGTGCATGTTCCAGGTGAGGAAGCAGGATATCTATCTACCTACCTAACTTTTTATCTACTTAGGCACCTGCATGGCCCTCATCACCACAGCATCTGTCCACCTAGGAGCACACAGCCAAGAGTGAAAGAAGAAGAGAAATGGAGCAATAAGGCAAGAGCATGGGGAGCAAGACTGAATGGAGACAAAATTAGGGAAGGCTGCTCACCAGAGAAAAGAATTTAACCAGACTTATTTTAAGCTTTCTGTGATATTACTTCCTTGTGCCCACCTAGTTGATCTGCCCAGCCAAAACTACAATGGTTAAAGTGGGGTACAGTTTTTCCCTGTGGCTCATTGATCATATGCACAAACTGTGGCCACTTTACCATACACAACACGCTTCATCTGTCCAAAGTCTGCGATGATTCTCTCACCTATTAATCAGAGATCATAGAACAACCTAGAAAAAGACTTGAACTTTTTTCTCACCCTGGGTAACGAGGAGGCACGGCTATTAGATATATTTTCACGAGCACTGGTCCCATTGCAACCCTTGACTCATTCTGAGATGGGCAGTCAGATGCCCGGTGCATATGTTATTGCTTTTTTATTTAGTAGAAATGGTAAATGCAGAGTAGCTCAGATGTACCGGGGCTCAGAATTCCCTCCTGGCAAATTCATTGAAGACAAAATTTCTATCACAAACATCATTAAAACAAAACCAACAGCAGCAAATCATTTTTAGAACACAGGCCATATAATAAAATGCACAGACATTCACAACCCACCAAGCCCAGTTGAGAACTCATCAGGGAGATTCTCAAAAAGAAGGTAATTTAATTGCAGGCAGAACAAACTCTTATGAGACTGTTGAGTTCGGAACATACAGAGAGACACATGCAGAAAAAATTGAATTTAGGCCAAGTGTTACCAAACAATTTAATACCTTCTGCAACATAAAAGAAATTACTCCAACAATGTTTCTTCTAATGGAGGCAGAGCAACGTGATAGAAACCATTACAGTAACAAAGCTTGTCAATGTGAGAAAAACAAACATTCTGTTCTTCACCGTGGGAGAAAGGAGCTAGAGAGCGCTATGCTATGGTTTGTTGGTTTTGCAATGGTTTGCAACTCAAAGATAAGGTTTGCGATGCCAAGAGGCCTTTCTGCACATGAAAAAGTTGCAGTTATGAGAGGCTATATAAGGCTTTCGGCTCACCCTGCTGCCAGTGTCAAGTAACCTCAAAGCAGCCACGTGCCCCCCTGGTGAATTCTCTCTGGCATAGGGAGCTATGCCAGCTTTGCTCCACCACCGCTGCAAGGGGTGAATCGGGAGTATGTTGGGGGCAGGCCAGATGAGTCGGGCAGGGATCAAGTGCAGGAAGTGGTGTGGCTAAAGTTGTCCTGTACTGCACCGATTCCCCGTTGTGGTTATCACACTGGAGCTATGGCAGTGGGAAGGGCAACTTAGAATAGGGGAGACACAAGCCACCTCCCTTCAGTCCCCCCTGCATCAGTGCAGGGATGAATGGATTATGTGGGCTTGAGTGCCCTCCCCTCCCACTGGACATGATCCTGCTCCCACAGAAATCAAGGAGAGCTCTGTCTTTAACGTCAATAAGAGGAGGACCAGGTTCAATGAAATCAGTGGCTCAATCCTTAGGTGCACTAGTGGTGCGCTTGAGTGGCTGGGGGGCAAAGGGGCTGGTTTAGCCCTCGGCTTATCTTACCACAACCTCAAACCAGGCCCATAGCTCATCCAATGCACTTTTTAGCCTGGTTCCCAACTTGTACCATACTACACTGATTCTGCAGGCCAGGGCCTCTCAGGAACAGAGTCACCTGCCATCATGCAGAATTGTACCACGGTACGTTTGCACAGTGGCCACATCTACTAGTCACTGGGCTGTGACCCTCCCTGTCTCTCCCCACTCTACTATGTCCCTTGTCATCTAAGATAGATTCATCCAGTTTCCAGCCGTGAAACCCCTGGAAAACTGGGACCATGACCATATGCTCAGTCTAACCTACCAGGAAGTTTAGCTCATGGATAGGATTTTGCTATCTCAAAGCAATCAGTAAACTTGCCAGTGAAAGCTGTGGCGTGTAGAACAATAGAGCATTTCAGGTTCCCAGTCACCTTCTGGGAAAGAAGGGAGAGAAAATTCCCTGGATCTAGTGACTACCAGATTAGACAAAATAAACAGAGCCAGGTTTAAGGAAGAGATTTAATTCCAGAAAGATTAGCCAAACCTCTGCAAATTGTTTGTGATTTCAATGTGCAAATACTAGCGCCGACTCTCTTTTCAGAGCTCATTTGGAAAAATGATCAGCCTTTCTACCCCTTCTGCAGAAATCGTCACAAAGCCAGAAGGAAAAGGTCTTTCCTCCCCCCACACCTGAGTTTTTCCCCCTATTGCAACAAAACTAGCACTTTTTCTTACTAACTCCTGACATTTCACTTGCTGGCATGTCACGATCTTCATTAAAAAGCTGGAAGCAATGACTTGTCTTCTATAGGGCCCTCTGCCACTGAAATCAATGGGAGTTTTTCCCTTGACGGCTGTGTGAGCAGGATTGGTCCCAACTCCCCTCTATCTGTCCTCTGAGAAAGGTCGCTAAGCTATGATGGGTGAAGCTTCAAGAGTAACAAAAGTCACATTTTGAACCTGTTTATAACCCAAAATATATCTCCTTTACAGAAGGAAAATCCCCTCGAGGGTCCCTGGACCACTCGACAGATAACGCGGTACATGTGTATCTATTGCAAACAGCAGCCGCCATCAGAAATGAGGAGAGTCTGAAGGGGTCATTCACAGTGTTATTTTCCATTGTTTTATTTACTCTTGCTTTCAGAGGCAGCTCTGGGAAGGCAAAAGGTGCAAGTGACACAAAAAGCTGATGTTATCATGGATTCTCTGTAGGTCAGCCGAATACATACAGGGTGCTGTCCTGCAAAGACTACCCCCCTGAGCTGCTGTAAATCAAGATAGCTTTTCCAAAGTCAATGGAGCTCCCCCAATCTATACCAGCTCTGGATGTAGCCTCTAAAAATTTACCTGCTGAGTGATGGCTGTGTATACAGCTGAACAGTGGATTGCAGGGAAAGAGGAGAAACAGTGACCCAGAATGAAATGGACCCAGAATAAAAATCAGCCTAACACATTTAGAACATTGGGTCAAGAAACCGAGAATCCCCTTGGCAAACTACAGTATCTTGGGCAGCAAAGTAGAGAGTGTTTCTTCTTCTCCTTCCAAGAAAAAGAAAAAAAGGATTCTGAAAAAAGGAAGTGTTCATAGCATTGCTTGACAACTGCCTTAAAATAGGGCAGATTTGACACTTGGATAAACTGTAAGCATTTTATAACACGTATATTTTTCTTCTCACCTAATGATTCCCGATGATTGATACTCGAGAACAAAATTAAGTATCCGTATGCCAAAATTGATCATTACTGTAAAAATTAAGCACTTTGCTGTAATGATTTTGGAGTTATAGGTGAGAGATAGAGATGGATGCAAGCCACATCCTCAGGTCCAGAAACTTTAGCCTAACGGATAGAGCACTGGACTGGGACTCAAGAGACCTGTGTTGCATTCCCATCTCTGCCACTGGCCTGATGGGTGGCCTTGGACTAGTCACTTCACCTATCAGTGCCTCAGTTTCTCTGTCAGTAAAATGGGAATAATGATGCTTCTTTCCTTTGTAAAGTGTGTTGAGAGCTACTGATGAAAAGCACCACACAAAAGCTAGGTGGTATTGTTGTTCTATCACTATGTGTTTAGTGAGATCAGGATCTGGATCTAAATTTTGCAGCTCATTCCCATCTCTAATTAACAAACTAAGTGCGGGAGGCCAGGTGACCACCAGATTGGGAGACAGGAGATTTGAGTTATCCTCCCAGCTCTGCCACTGATTTTTGTTTGTTCTTGGGCAGCTCAGATCACTTCTCTGTGCCTCCGTTTCTCTATGTGGGACAATATCACCTTCCTTTGTAAAGTGCTTTGAAATCTATACTTGAAAAGTGCTATCTAAAAATATATACATATGATCTTGGTGGCAGTAGACAGAGTGAATTAGTTCAAATAATATCAGCTCTTTCTTGAGCCTCACCCAGGGCCGGCTCCAGACACCAGCTGAGCAAGCAAGTGCTTGGGGCAGCCAAATGTAAAGGGCGGCATGTCGGGGATCTTCGGCAGCGGGTCCCTCGGTCCCTCTCAGAGGGAAGGACCTGCCCCTGAATTGCCGCCGAAGAAGAAAGTGACGCGGTGGAGCTGCCGCCGATCGCGATCGCGGCTTTTGTTGTTGTTTTTTCCCGCCGCTTGGGGCAGCAAAAACCCTGGAGCCGGCCCTGACCTCACCCATTTTTTGGATCAAAGGCAAATTGAACAGCCTGGATACATTGTTTAGCCCTCGTTTCCAGTTTCCAGCTAGGACTGTAACAAACTGAAAAATTTGACTGTTCTTGTAGGAATTCCACCTTAGACCAGTGGTGGAAGTGCATGAAACCTAGTGATTGTGCTTTGTCCGGCCCAAAGGTTGCAGATGCTGGAGAATAAGATGCACGCAAACTCCCATAACTGGAGAGGAAGCACTGTCTAGGTTAGAGTATAGGATTGGGAGTCAGGGGTTCTGGGTTCCATTCTCAGCTCAGGCAAGTCACTTACGGACAGAGATGGGAAGGGACTTAGGCTCCTAACTCCCATTGACTTCAGTGGGAGTTAGGCATCTAAATAGCTTTTAAAATGTGGCCCTTAATCCTGTGGTCCTCAGCTGCCATAGGCAGACAGTGGCACAGTTCCGCAAAGCACTATTATTATTATTATAATCATCAGCATCAGCCAAGGTGAACCCAAGCTCCAGACCTTTAGAGGTTTGCTCATCATCAGTGCAATCAACAGAAACTTCCTGTCCTATGAATAAGGTAAACAAAGCGGGGGTGGCTTACGCTTCATTTCCTTGGGTGACAGCGTGAGTTCGGCCAGGAAATCTGCTTGATGTTCCTCTGTGTCACTGGCAGCAAGACCAGAGAGGGGGGAAAAAATCTGTCATTGGCACATACTTGTCTTCCTGCAACTGGTTCAGCACACTGCTCTTTGGCAACATCAAGGGTACTCATGCCTGCGTAACTGGTTTGTCCAGCCTCCATTCCTTCAGGATGGCTTTCCAGAATGTATTGCCAAACTGTCTGTGCAGATTCTCTGGCCGCTCCATTCCCTGTGTGGTTCTACTGGATTGCTGTCCGGAATTTCCCAGAATGCACTGCTATATACAGTTAGACAGAATGGTCGGTATAGTCGGTTGACTCACGGCTGTGTTGTTGAAAAAGCTGCTGTAGGAAAACAACTCAATGTCTTTGTCGCAACCAGAGCTGATCTGGGAATTTTTATGTGCAAAAATGATGTTTCCACAAAACCAACATTTTTCATTAAACCATATCAATTTTGACAAAATTTTGTTTAAAAAAATGAAAAAAACCATAAAAAATAAAAATTCTAAAAGTTTTCATTTCAAAAATTTTATTTTATATTAAGAAATTTATTAATGGTCAAAACCTAAACAAAATGTTTCAATTGATGCAAAACAATAATTTTTTGGAATTCTATTTCATGGGGAGGAAATGGAATTTTTGCTTTGTTTCCCAGTTTGAGATAAAAAAAAATTATAAATTTTCCACAGGATGGAAAATCTGTTTTCCAGACACCTCTAGTCATAACTGCATTGAGTGAGAGTGTCATGAACCATTTACTAAGCCATAGTAAGACAGGGCCTAAGATAAAATCATTGTAACTGAATGCAGATGGTAGCCAAGTGTATTAATGAGCAGATATGAGAAGGGAAATAGGGAAGAAATCCCATCAGTTCAGCTGAGTTCCACACTAGTCCTTGACATTCTGATTGAATAGCAGATCTAGATGAACGTTGCAATAACAGCCTATGAATATTCAATGGAATTTTTTAATTAATTTCCTTCTGCTACACTTGTTGCCCCTTTCATCTTCCCTCTCTGCAAAGATCTGAGTTATTATTTTACCAGCATAAACATTCACAATAAACTAATGTCAGAATTCACACTGGAAGCACTTTGCAAGCTTAGCCATTTAGGGAACAGGGGGGAAGTACCACATGATTTATCTAACCAATCACAGGAAGCAACACTTTGCAAATTTCAAAGATATGCTATGACGCCAGAGAGTAAAAGATGTTAATCAGATGAGGTTGACCCACAAATAAATGTAACAAAATCATGATCTGTTTCTGGGTATGTGTCAAGAAAGAAAAGAGGCCCAATTAAACATATTTATACGCAGTGTATTATTCCCTGCTCTAATGACCAGTAATATTGGATTTAATGTAAAGCATCCCTTTTACTATGCCATATATTAAGGGCCCAGTTCAACTCTCACGGAAGTCAATGGGCTCTTTCCACTGACTGCAATGGCAGTTGAATTGGGTCATAAACTGTCAATTTCAGTACTATAAAGCATAGGGTGGAACTGAGACAGCTGCAGACTCTGAAAAACAGACCATCCTTATCCAAAACTCTGAATAACTAGGTTCCGTGCCAGAGCTGGTCAGACACATTCTTTCATTTTCTGGGAATATTTTAGAAGAAAATTAAGTTTTCGATGAAAATCTGTACTGACGTTTTTGAGTTTTCAACACTTTTAAAAATTGTTTTTGACCATTTAAAACTTGCTTGTTGGAAGCCCAAGAAAATGTTTGGTTTGGTTTGTTGACAAAAACCTGAAACTATTGATCAAAAGTAGGTATTTCCCACTGAAAACGTATTACATCAAAAAGTGATTATGGGGTGGGGTGGGGAGGGGTGGATACTTTTCTGCCCACCAGCTGTTGTAACATTTCACAGTTAATTCTGGCTCAGTGCCCATACCTTGAACCTGCAGTGAAGTCCACACTGGCAGAACCCTGTGACTCTAGAAAGCTCATTCCAGGGCTGGAGCCTATATTTGTAGTGTCTGGCACATTTCGGCCCTCATCCCATCCAGGCACTATCATCATATACTTACTAAATAACATTAGTGTTGCCATATTTTGCTTGGTTTTAACTCAAACTTTCCAATGGAACTTTACCAATAGAGTAACCAGATGTCCCGATTTTATAGGGGCAGTCCCGATATTTGGGGCTTTGTCTTATATAGGCGCCTATTACCCCCCACCCCATCCCAATTTTTCACACGTGCTGTCTGGTCACCCTATTTACCAATGGCAAATTATTTTAGTCCCTTTTCAGCAAAACTTCTGGAAAATTAGATTGCCCCCAAACAGCAAGAAGTCAGTTCCTAGCCCCTTGTAAAGGAAATCTTGATGGAAAAGGAGAACTAACGACAGCTTTCAGAAACCTTGAGTATCCATCAAGATTCTTTTGTGCATGTTCTTCTTGTCTTCAGCTACTTGATTGTGTTTTTGCTCTTGAATCAGTCACCCATTCAGCAGCCAGTTAGGCGCCTGCATGACAATTCTGCAGATATATTTACTCCTGTCCAAATGAACTGTCATGCTTGTGAAAGGTGGCACCTAGAGATTGAAGGCTTCTCTTCATCTGCAGAACAGGGAGTGGGCAGAGCCCCCCTCAGGAACTTCCCCCATGTCACCCCAGCAAATTGCATATCCCCTGTTCAGGGGGAGCGCCTGTAGTCTCATTGCAAAGTTACAGCTTGCCCTCTCGGCTGATGCTATCATAGATAATGCACCTGAGATTGAACCAGGGACCACCAGAGTAAAAGCTCAAGTTGCCTGGGGTCGGCAACCTTTCAGAAGTGGTGTGCCAAGTCTTCATTTATTCACTCTCATTTAAGGATTTGCGTGCCAGAAATATATTTTAACATTTTCAGAAGGTCTCTTTCTAGAATATAGAACTAAACTATTGTTGTATGTAAAGTAAATAAGGTTTTTAAAATGTTTAAGAAGCTTCATTTAAAATTAAATTAAAATGCAGAGCCCCCCGGACCGGTGGCCAGGACCCGGGCAGTGTGAGTGCCACTGAAAATCAGCTCACATGCCGCCTTCGACACTCGTGCCAGAGGTTGCCTACCCCCGTGCTACAGTGTCAACTTAAGTACCAAGGTTCTGCCGCTGCAGCTGTATAACCTCTGTGGATCGGGCACAGAAAAGGATCTGTGCCACACACTCACAGTGGGTTCTACTGAGCTTGCGAAAGAAAGGGTGACTTTGGGTACATCTACACTCCAAATCCAAAACGCGCAGCAACTCTCAGAGCCCAGGTCAACACATTCGGGCTTGCGGCACTTGTGCTGTGGGGCTAAAAATAGCAGTGTAGACGTTCCTGCTGGGCCTGGAGCCTGGTCTTTGAGACCCTCCCCTTCGCTGGGTTTCAGAGCCTGTACTCCAGCGTAAGCAGAAACTTTACACTGTTATTTTGAGTCTTGTAGCGCGAGCCTGAATCAGTGTCCCAGGCTCAGAGACTTGCTGCCAGGGGAAGAGGGCGCTCTGCAGTGTAGATGTCCCCAGTGATGGTGCTTTTGGGGATATATACATACTTGTCTGCTGGGACCTAGACTGAGGCCACAAGTTGACAGACCTCTCAGCAGACAGCAGATGGTCACTTTTGTCAATTACTCAAGCCACATGAGATCTAAAAACTTCTCTAGGACCATGGTTTAACGTGAAACTGTGTTCTAAGAGTGTTTGATGCCATCTGCACTTTGCTTTGAAGAACAGCTGGGGGGGGGGAATGATGCTAAACCCCCACACATAATTTGACATGTTAAACCATTGGTTCTCAACCAGGGGTACACGTTCCCCTGGGGGTCCATCAACTCATCTAGATATTTGCCTAGTTTTACAACAGGCTACATAAAAAGCACTAGCAAAGTCAGTATAAACTAAAATTTCATACGACGTGTTTATACGCTTTTATATACTATACACTGACATGTAAATACCATATTTATATTCCAATCAATTTATTTTATAATTATATGGTAAAAATGAGAAAGTCAGCAATTTTTCAGTAATAGTGTGCTGTGCCACTTTTGTATTTCCAGATCTGATTTTGTAAGCAAGTCGTTTTTAAGCGAGGTACGTAAGACAAATCAGACTCCAGCAGTCTGGAAAGGTTGAGAACCACCGTGTTAAACACTCTCTGATCAGGAGCAACATGAAGCAAAACAGGAGCAAGACTGAATTCTCTCTCTCCTTCAACTAACTACCAGCCTTCACTTTCTCCTTCAACTGTTTTAATTCTTAGCTCTCCTCTGCATTTTTCAAACTCCTGGGTGTCGATATAAAGAATACTTACTTTGCTTCATGCTCAGGGAACATAAACAAATAGATTTGTTTACAATTGGTTATAAATTTAACCAACAGAGGTCACTCTCCAGAAGTTAGCTTGGCTCTCTGCAGAGCAAAGAAACCATATATCTTCATTGTCCTGGTAGCAGCCCAGCATGTTGTTTTGATCTTCATGCCTGGTTGACCTCTTTCAGCTGAATCACTTGAGTTAAACAACAGTTTGGCAAAGTGGCATGTGAATATGTTATTTTGCCATAAAAAAATAAATATCCCGGGAGAGGATTTTAAATGGCCTTTTCTTATTTTCAAAGGGTGA
Source organism: Trachemys scripta elegans (assembly GCF_013100865.1). Lineage (NCBI taxonomy): Eukaryota > Metazoa > Chordata > Testudines > Emydidae > Trachemys > Trachemys scripta. Next base: position 10,442,317 of record NC_048315.1, on the reverse strand, counting down.
AGTCTTCCCCTCTACAGAGTAAGAAATACAAAGTTTAGACACCACCAAGTCCTTAAAATGAGGCTAACGTGGGACTTTTACTGGTGCAAGATTCTAGCTTTCTGCTCACGGGTGAATTTCACTCCATGTATCTGATCTGGATGAGGACAAAGTTACCACAACAATAGGAGGGATGGGTCACATGATTGTGTTTTCCATGCTGTAGCTATCCTATACCGAGCATCACTTTTTTATAGTATGTTTCATCTCCAGACTATCTTAACGTAAGTAATTTCCACGACACCCTCATGTTAGGTCAGTGTTACCATCATCCTCATTTTTACAGACAGGGAAGCAAAAGGGTGAATTGACTTGCCCAGAGCTACAGAAGGAGCCCGCATCAGAGCCAACTTTAGAACTCAGGGGTGCCAAGTTTTCAGTATATTCAGACCACTATACCATGCTGTCTTCTCCTGGATGTGTGGCAGATTCTCAAAAGAGCTCAGGACCCAAAATTGGGGGTGGATTTCTAAAGAGCTCAGCTCCCGTGTAGCATCTGAATAAGGGACAGATTTTCAGCACTCAAAGGACACCACTTCCTTAATGAAAATCTTTAGGTGCCTGAACAGGAACCAAGCTTTTTTTAAACCTCTGGCCCTGGTTGCGGGTGCTGAGCCAGCCTCAGCCATATAGGGCCCAGTTCAACAGCATTTATATCTACACTTATTGTTTCAACGCATGGAAACTAAATAATGGGGGCTAGATTGTAGTATTTATGTTACAGCCCTGCACAGGGATCATGCCGATCTATCCTGCTCCCAGGAATAGCTCCAAGGAGGTTAGGCCTTGGGCAGGCATAAACTCCCCCAGACTCTTCAGGGCCCACCACTGTACATGTACAAGTACATGCTGCGCCATCCATAACAAATGGAGCATTGTGGAGGTGTCATTAGCTTCCTAGTGCTCCCCAAATGAAAGGGATTGCTATTGGGCCTTGCATGGTTAGGGGAAGGTTTCCTGTATGGCTCCTTCCTCCCTTCTTGCACGACCATCTCCATGTGACACTTTAGATCAGGCCCCAACCATCTTGTGTTAAAGTGACTGGTAGGGCTCAGAGCTTACCACTTAAGAAACTTTTGTGCCTGGTTGTGAAAAGAACTGCATCTGCACCAGTGAGCTCCCCCCACGCGCCTAATCCTCTCTCCCGTCGTTCCACCAAGCTGGTGCCTTTCCGTATTGTCTGGAACCCCAGGACGCCTCTTCTCTTCCCCGACCCTGCTCTCACTCAAAAGGAACAAAAGAACCTCTCTGCCATTTTGTTCAACCTTCCTTGGCCAGCTGGAGCCTGGGAACCTGAATCTGTGCAAACACTCCGTTCTCCCAAACTAAATTCTGGTTACTCATTAACAGCTCGATGACACATCCAGGTCATAATTATTGATGAATGGCTTCCCTCCGCTTCCTCGGTTTTGTAAAAATATATATCAACTGATTTTTTTTAAATGGCAAGTTTCCAACGCAGCCTGGCGCTATGGATGCTATGGATGTGAACATCCTTGTATTGAGCTGGGCTGCCAAAGGCCACAGAACAAGAAGATTGTTCTGTCTCTTAACTCAGTGGCCTCTGGAAAAACTAAAGAGAAGCCAGATTATCCCACATCTATCTACTGTGGGGTTCTTACAGCTTCCTCTAAAGTATCTGGTGACAGCCACTGCCTGTGGCAGGATATTGGGCTAAATGAACCCTGGGTCTGATCTTTAGATTGTAAGATCTTTGGAGCAGGGATCATCTTTTGTTCTGTGTTTGTACAGTGCCTGGCACAAATTGTGATCCTGGTCCTTGACTGGAGCTCCTAAGCGCTAATGCAATACAATTAGTAAATACATAATCAATCATCCAATATGGTCATTCCTATGTCCCTAGTACCACAATCTTCCATAGAGAATGTTATTGGTACTTTCTATGTACATACTATCTATGTACTTATATGACTCCCATTACATAGTATCCGAGCATCCCACAATCTTTAATGTAGTAATCCTTGTAACACCCCCACAAGGCAGGGCACTGCAGGAACTGAGAGACAGAGAGTTTAAGTGACTTGCCAAAGGTAGCATAGGCAGTCTATGGCAGAGCAGGGACTTGAATTCAGGTCTCCCGAGCCCTAGCTTAGTGCCCTAAACACTGGAATATCTTTCTTCTCGTCTTATGATCTCTAACCACTTTTCTATTGATTCATTCTCAACACTCTGGGGAGATGCTATTATACCCATTTCACAGTTAGGCAAATGGAGGCACCCTTCTCACCTGGAAATAATTGCTTCATTGACTGCAGTGGAGTTACACAGATATGGCACTTGTGGGGTTCAGATTGTAGGGGATCAGAAGAACTTGCCAAATGCATCCCCTGCCTTGGTCCTGAATGATAATTTTCCCAATGCCCCTCCTGGTTTAGGGCAGCTCTGCACTGCCCTTGGCTCAGGGATGTGCCATAACTGCCACCTTCTAGCCTGCCATTTGCTTAAGGTCAAATGATAAGTCACTGGCAGATTGAGAAACACCCACCAGAAAGCCTGACACCCAATCCTCTGCCCTAACCACGTGGCAACTCCAGGGAACTAGTGACAGACACTCACTTTCTAAAACCAACTCAAAAGACACACCTTCCCAACCCTCAGCATCGAGGACAGCTGGCAAGCAATCCCTCCTTAGTACATTAAAATGCATTCATCTTGCATTCAGCGCTCTGAACAGGTTGTGTAATTAGTTTTCTTCTTGTTAACGTCTTCCAGGCAAGCAGAATGGCTTAACTTCAACGGAAGTGCCAGTTCTACAGGCAAGAAAGCCTGGCGATGGGGAAAAAGCCACCCACGAACAGCTGTTCCCTTGAGCTACATGCAGCTGACCTAGTTACCACCTCTCTGCCCTCATGATAGACATAGCAAGCTTGCCTTAAAACAATCTTAAGTCGATCACATGATCCCTGCCTTAATGTGATGAGAGCAGGGAGAAATCTGGGGCGGGGGGAATTGCATGGCAAAAATGTGCCAACACCTCCAAGATTCATTTCCCTATGGCTACTGAGACTCTCAATCCTCTCCTCATTGATAATTAGTTATTCTTTTACAGCACCCAAGTGGGCCCCTGCTTGCAATCTAGTCTGAGACAAGATGGAACAAAGGGACAATAAAATAAGTAGCAGTGGGAATGTCGCAGGAGGATGGGGGTGGGGAGATAACATCAATACACAGTGAGGGCACACACCTAACTCTCAGGAGGCAGTGTTGCCTAGTGGACAGAACACTAGACTGCTACTCGAGAAACCTGGGTTCAATTCCTGGTTCCGCCGCTGCCCTGCTGGGTTACCTTGGGCAAGTCACTTCACCTCCGTTTCCCAATCTGTAAAATGGGGAATGCCTCCATCCTTTCTAAAGCACTTTGACACCTACGGATGAAAAGTGCTATGTAAGAGCTAGGTCTGATTGTTATTTTAATCCTATTGAAATCAATGTCAAAATTCCCTACAGGGCTGTAGGATCCTGCTCCAATGGACAGCACAGCATCCTCGAAATATAGAGAGTTGCATAGATATGTAGATACATACATCTAAATAATACGGATGCACAAAATGTTTTCTTATGGGCAGGCAAAATGGGTCTGCCGAAGCGGTGTGATTGAGGGGAATATACTATGAGCCAGATCCAATGGAATTACACTGCTGTAAAGCAGCCGTGAGATGGGAATCTGGCCATCTGTGTCTCTTTCTTCTGCCAAACTCAGGCTATAAGTGGTATTGCCTGAACCTTAATTAACACCACATTACCAAAAAACATTGTTCTTGAAACAATGCAAAACAGCTAATACAAAACTGTGCATGGCCCTGAAAATATTACATTGATCATTGCAACGTAAAGAAAACACCATTTACAGCTTGTCTGGCAGGAGTTCTCATTGAAAATTGTGTTAAACCCTCTGAGGAAGATTAGCCTGCAAGGGCTGAGAGTTACTCCACAGATCCTTCTGGGACAAATGGGCTCCTATGGGAAGGCAGGTCTTCTCTTTATTTATACATCCTGTTCTGAATATATCAAAACAAAGCAGGAGAGAAAGGCACAGTCTAGCTGAACCCAGCTGTGGTAAGCAAACGCAATGAATAATTTCTTTGTTTGTTTGTTTGAGGGACTGTGGGGAAGGGGAAATTGTCAAATATTATCATCCTTTCACTTCAGATCATCTTACAACCTAGAATTTCCAGGAAATGGCCCTTTTCACATAAAAAAAATCATGCAGAACTTCGGAACTTTGGAATTTGGGGATGCACATTGATTTGCAAAAAAAAAAGCTCAATGCAAAATCTCAAAAGGCTACGGTCAAATTATCAGCTGCTGTTAACAGATACTGCTCCACTGACATGGGTAAATTTTCACCCATTTACAAACAACAAAGATTTGGCCCATTGTCATTGTCTTTTTGTTTTGTTTTTGGCACAAAAGGAAATGCCTTTTTTAGAGAGAGAGAAACTTCAAAATGCAATAGCATTGGAGGGTTTTTAAACACAGAACTGGCCCATTTTGACAATTTAAAACCAAAGTGCATACGCCTACATTTTCAAGGGCTTTGCATTTCATAAAATAATAATGCTTAGCTCTTACATAGCGCTTGACCCTTTCAAAGCATGAGCAAATTATTCCTTGGGACGTTCCTGTGAGCTAGGGGTGTGTTCTCGTGCAGATAGACATACCCGTTGCTGATTGAATTCAATGGGCGTTGGGTTAGACCTCTGGAATCCTGCGTTCCTCCTGATGGATGTTTGGGGTTCAATGAATAAGGATTTTGGTGAGTGTCTGGGGAAGGCCTCTGCTGAAATGTACCCTCCCCCCCAAAGGGAGGAAAAAGACAATAGAGGGATATTTCCTAATTGTCCCTAATTGAGACACCCCTGTCTCACAATCTCCTTTTCGCCTCCCCTTCCCCCGCTCTCTCTCACCCCATACATCTCCCCACTCTCTCTCTTTCACCAAATCCCCCGCCAATCACTTCCCTGCATTCCCCTTCCTTCATTTCTCCTCGTTTCCTCCATGTCTTCTACAATTAAACACATTCTCAACACCACCTCCACCAATTACCAAATCTCCATGATCCTGGCCTCTCCAATCCCCTCAGCTAGCCCCCTCCTCCAGCTTCCACGTCTGGTACCTTCTGCATCACCCTCCTAGGGAATTCTGCTGAGCTCCAGGGCTCTCAGCTCCCTTGCTAACACACTCTGGCTCGGCGCTGAGCTGGAATGTCATCCAAGAGTTTGCGAAGGAGTCAGAAGGACTGAGTAGAGAGAAGGTGATGTAGGATGGTTTGAACTAAGTGTTCTGGCTGAATTTCATCCCGAGTGACACAAGGCAATAATGCATCACAGAGCATAACGCACTCTTGCATACTGTGCATAACTCAAGCTGGGAGGAACAATGCCACATTTAAGCAAAAAGGCCACCAAGCCCTCCCCGAAGGATGCGGCGTGACATTCTGTCTCCTTGCTCCAGACGCAACCGCTCGCTCTGCATTCACATCCTTCCTCTGCGGCAAAGCCTTCCAAGGGCAACTCCGCCAAGCCTTGAATGCAGCTGGAGCTGACTGGGCAAGAATTCCTCCGAGGGGATCCCAGGCTGGTCACAGCGGCGTGACAGTGCCCCCTGCTCATGCACAGGGGTGCGACTTGTTTCCATTTCCATTAACAGGTGCTGGATGGTGGTGGTCGGAGGGTGTCCAGACAGGCACTCACTCTTTCCACCCTTCCCCATTCCTTTTTGGGCAACATCCGCAGGGGTTATAAGAAGGAGCCGGGCCTGCATTCCCCAGCCGCTATAAAGGAGAATGGAGTAGAATCTACTTCTGCCCTTGCTCCTTTCGAGGACTAAAATCTAGCCCTTAGAAAATAGGCTCCTTAGGGCATGGGCTGTGTCTTCTATGTACAGCACCGGGCACACAAATCATAAATAAAAATCATTGCTTTGGCAGCAGATCCCCAGGTTATAACAACATAGGAACAATTTTTAAGACAGACAAAGGGTCAGATGCTTCTTTACCCTGCAGCATGTGCAGTCACTCAGGCAGAGTGGGCCCAGAGTGCTACCACCCTTCTGAGTTAGTATCGTTTGACAACTGCTTTGCACTGGTGTCAATGACTGCCTGAGGTGTAGGACAATGTAGCCCATAGACTTTTGCAGCCACACTCCACCCTAGCTGATGGCAGCAGAACAATCTTCCGTCTCAACTCCAGAATCCGCTCAGGAATGCCTGAGATACACAGCTGCTACTTTTAAACACTGGTATTAATTAGCTTCAGTTTCAAAACAATCACCTTAAGCCAGGCTGTGTATGTACCATACAATTCCTTTCACCAGTCCTCCAAGAGATATTGCACCCGCACTACGGGACGCAGCATGCACTCTGCAAAGCAGAACAGGAATAAAACGTAAAGAACGCAATCCGTAGCAGATCATGTACGTAACCTACCTTCATAGTTGCTGGGGCAGTGAGTGGAGGGGATAAAGGCCGGTCTGGAATGGTCACATCTGTGTTGTTTAACAGCTCCTGTTTCCTGTAAAAGAAGAGGATCTATCTCAACACTTTTTCTAATTACCCAGCCTTTGAAGAAAGAAGTATAGTCCAGAGAGGAAAAAATTAGGCCCCTCTGATTTTTTTCAATCCTGTAAACTTTTAAGTCAAGGTTTGTTTTTAAATATAAATATCTAACCAGTGACAAAAACATTTTATAAAATAAAATAAAAATCTTGTAGCTTGGAACGATTCTGACCCCAGTCGATTCTAAATGCCTCACTGTACCATAAAGTGGGCTGCTCTTTCTTTGGGAATCCAACTAAAGGGTACCAAAATAGAGCCCGGAACTAGAGTGTGCTGCAGGTAAATTTCATTTCAGGTGATTTACACTGCTGGGATGACCAAGAGTTAGATAAACAGACTTATGTTTCTATGACAACACCATTGCGACAATTTTTTTTTCTCCATCTTCTCCATCTGGCGTTATCTATTGACTGAGCAGTGTTTGTTCATCTCTCTCTCTCGACAACATGAACATTATGCACAGTGGAACAGATTTTGATTTTAGTCGCACTGGAGTAAATCCGGAGTAGCTCCACCAAATACTTTTAGCACAGATCAGTGTCATGTCCAGTGTGTTTAGCATAGAAAGAAAGCCACATTCAGAGGAGTGATCTTTATTAAAAAGTCAACATTTATCCACAGTGGAAATGGAAATAACTAGCGCAGGATGTAGTAACACATTGTTGGTCACTGTAGGTAGCCTGCGTAAAGTGGGCTGTGGTCAGTGAATAACTTGAGTTGCAATATGTCTTTTTTCCTTGTGGATAGCACCTGGTGCAAGCTCTCCATTGAGGCTCCCTGGTGCAGACAGTGCCAATTCTGCTTTAAATAAGGCACTTAGCGATCTTAACCTGCAACTGAAGACTGGGTCTGCATGCACCTGGACATGTCATTTTCACTCCCTCCGTTTCAGATGTTTCCACTGGAAACTCCCAGTGTGCAATGGGTGTGGGCTGCTATTTTCAAATGGGAGTACACCTCTACCCCGATACAACGTGACCCGATATAACATGAATTCGGATATAACGCGGTAAAGCAGTGCTCCGGTGTGGCGGGGCTGCGCACTCCGGCAGATCAAAGCAAGTTCGATATAACGCGGTTTCACTTCGAACGCGGTAAGATTTTTTGGCTCCCGAGGACAGCGTTATATTGGGGTAGAGGTGTATCTAAATCCATATCTATTCACCTATATAAAAGAGGAGTGATTTTAAAGGTGTTGAGCACCCACAACGTGGGTTAGTCACGGTACATTAATGGGAATGGACAATCAAACCACTTTTATTTAGATGTCTAGCTTTAGGGACCCAAGTTTGATTATTTAGCACAAGGAGAGATTTTCTAAGGCACAAACACCAGCTAGGCACCTAATGCCCACTGATGGTCAATGGAAACCTACCTGCCATTTGTGCCTTTGAAATTCTCTCCCATAGTCTTAAACTAATGTGGATCCAGATCTGTACTGTGGGCCTGATTTTCCACTCCTTTCTCTAATTTGGCACCAGTGTGCAGGGCCAGCTCCAGGGTTTTGGCTGCGCCAAGCAGCCAAACAAACAAACAAAAAAAAACCAAAAAAAAAAAAAGCCGTGATCGCGATCTGCGGCAGCAATTCGGCAGGATGTCCTTCGCTCCGAGCAGGAGTGAGGGACCGTCCGCCGAATTGCCGCCGAACAGCTAGACGAAGTGGCCGCCCCAAGCACCTGCTTGGTAAGCTGGTGCCTGAAGCCAGCCCTGCCAGTGTGATTCCCTTCAGTTGTATAAAACTGACATAAGAGAGCAGAGAACTGAGCCCAGCACCTTCTTGGCCAAGTTCTAGTATTTTTGCCCACACAGTCTTGAATGAGTTCATCATGACCAGTGCTACAGCAATGAATACTAAATGAAATGAGTGAAAGAGCACTCTAAATAATTTCGCTCAAGGGCAGTTAATGGACCAGAGCAGAGGTAGTCAACAGGCCAAATGTGGACCATCAGATGCTTTTGAACGGACCCCCAAATCTTTTTATTTATTATCATTATTGTGGTGTGAAAAATGTTTCTCTGCAGGCTGGACCTTGACTATACCTTGACCAAGAAATTTGTACCTTGACAAAAAATAATTGACTACCCCTGAAATAGAGTTTGCAAGTTTGCAAGTTGGAGTGATAGCAGCAGCCACCACCTTGAGAAGAGAGAGAAATTGCGTCTGCCAATTCATCAATAAGAGAAATTACGATGACACAATTCTGTAAGGGAAGTCTTTTCAGAGTCTTTAACCCACTCCTGCATCTCTGCTAACGCTGGTTGAAAAATGTTCAATGGAACAGTTTTCTGTGGAAATACACTGTTTCCTTGGATTTGAAATGCGTAGCAGGCATGTGTGTCCATTTCAATGATATTTTTGACTGACAGGTTTCCAAAGGATTGGAGGAGTGTTTTAATGTTTCCAAATCAGAATATTCCCTTTCATGGAAAATTCCAAGGTTTGATGGTTCGTTCCAAAATAGAATGAAACAAAATTAGGAAACTTAGAATTTCCCACAGGACAGAAATTCTAGTTTCATTCAGCTCAAACCTTTGCTGTTCTTAGGGAACAGAATCTATACAACTAATTCAGATCCCCACTCCCCCCCCCCCACCAGTTATCCACAAGTCACTTTTTATTTTTTAACAACATCCTCATCATTCAGAGTTATCAGGCAAAGGGGTAAGACAGAAAGGGTGGTTCTGTGACTAAAACTCAAGGATCCAGGACACCTGGGTTCAATTCCTGGTTCTGCCACAAATGGTCTATATTATGTGAGGCATCCAGGCCAGGCCTTGATGCCCCAACTGTAAATGGGGATAATAAGTCTTCTCTATCTCACAGGGCGGTTGTGAGAATGTACTTATGAACATTTGCCGGGGGAAGGAAGGGGGCATAGAAGTACTTAGATAGAAAGGTTTTAGTGGAAACCTATGGGTGGTTCTCATGGGTTATTCATTGCTTCTGATATTTGCAGTTTGTACTGTGTTATTGGTAACCTGCGATCAGAGATATAGCTGATCTTTAACATAGCTAGCTTGAACAACAATAGCAATGAAGCCACGGCTTCATGGACTGTACAGCTCACCTGGGACCCTGGGTACACACTCCAGCAACTAGCCTGTGCTGCCGCAGTTTCGTGTGTATTGTTATTGGAGCTAGCGTATGTTTACACCTGTTGCAGTCACGTGAGACTGGTTTTGGTGCCTACCCGAATGGCTCCAAAATCAACAGAAAGCTGGCCAGGGAAACACTTACAGTGTGAAAAGTCACGTGAAAACAGTTGCTCACAAGTCTCTCCTGTGGGTTAAATTCACCACTGTGCAGAGAACCTGCCCTAGCCTATGCCTCACTCAAGACCCACAAAGCAGGACTCCACCCTTGAAGAACAGTTTCGCATAAAAATTCCCTTGTACTTATATTTTCAGAGAGCAAATAAAAGGGCTTGTGAATACCGAAAGGAAAACTATCCTTACAGAATAGTTTTGTACTTAAGGCACCAGGGTTGGGACTCATCTGAGTTCAGTTCTCATCTTTGCCACAGACTTCTCAGGCGACCTTGAGAAATCACTTAATCTCAGTTTGCCCTTCTATAGAATGGGCACAGTAGCACTTCTTTCCTCTCGCCCCCCGCCCCCAAACTTGGGTCTATCTTGCCTATTTAAACTGCCAGCTTTTAGGGAGAAGGATTGTCTCTCTATGTGTTTGTACAGCACCTGACACAAGGGGGCTCCAATAGAGGCTGGAGCCTCTGGGAGTTACTCTAATAAAAATACTTAATAATAACCATTCTCGAAACAAACTGGTGGGTTTTATTCGTAGTAATGTTAGCTAGTCTTTATCCCGCACTGTATTCGCACAGCTCTGCCCTTCAGCTACATGGATATTTAATACCATCAGCCATTGAAAGGAAGGATGGTCCAGTGGATAAGGTGCTAACCTAAAGACTTCAGAGACCTGGATTCAATTCCTTGCTCCATTGTAGATCCCTGTGTGACCTTGAGCAAGTCACTTTGGCTACGCCTACAGGGCAAAAAAACCCTTTAGCAGTGAGTCTCGGGGCCCGGGTCAACTGGTGGGCTCGCAGGACCACGCTATGGAGCTCAAAATATCAGTGCAGATCACCCTGCTCGCCGGGTTTCAGAACCCAAGGTGGAATGCCTACACTACGATTTTTAGCCCTGTGGCACAGCACCGCGAGCCCAAGCTGGTTGAGAGCTTGGGCTCTGAGACTCGTTGCCAAAGAGGTCTTTTTGAAGTGTGGATGTACACTTAATGTCTCCGTGCCTCCGTTCCCCATCTGTGTAACCGAGATGATAGCGCTGCCTGACCTCCCAGGGGTGTTGTGAGGCACCCCGATACTGCAATAGTGAGTCTATACAGATATAACATACTACACCTCAAATAATGTTTGTAGGGGGGAAGCAGCTGTATTAGGAAACTCTTCCCCAGGAAAACAAAACCATGACAGACATTCTATGTTTTTAAGACACACATTGAGAAATCTATGGTAGCTTACTTGTTAAAAGTACTCGGTCTCTCTTTTTAAAAAAAACCCAACTTTCTAGTCAGACATTTATATTGTCATATACAGCGGTAGTGCCAGATGCAACTCTGGGGGGCCAGAAAAACTGAGATGTAATTCAGTTTACTCTCATCCCTGCCAGGTTAGTCCCACAGTAACTGGGCCAAAATTGTCCAACTGTTTATTTTGCAATAACAAGACCTTGGTTTCTATGGTAACCTGCTGTAAGATGGCAAAGCGCGATAATATGCAACTGACTGATGCACCGTGACAGATGCATCTAATGAGAGATTCGGGGGAAATCTGGGTAACAGGTTCTCCTGGGATATGAACATTCGGTTACGTTAATTTCCAAAACTTTGAAAGGTTTCTATAACAGAACTGGTGCCCTGCCTGGAGCCCTCAGATCAGAAAAAGCCACAATTCAGCTATATATAGCTATAGATGTCTGTAAGGCGACTTTTTGTATAGACGTATACACAAACACACACCATTCTGTTAAAAGATTTTTTGACATTATCTAAACCTGTCTCCTAATAAAAAGAAAACAGGGCTTGATCCAAAGCCCATTTGAGTCAGTGGAAAGTCTCCTATTGACGTCAATGGGCTTAGGATGAGGCCCTCAATAATAACAGACTCTGTTTTTAGAATGGGATGTTATGTACGGAAAGGATAAAAAAAAGCAAAGAGACCGTAAAGCAGCAGTTCTGTAGTCCCACTGAATCTCATTCCCTGGTTCAGAAGGCTGCACATGTTGGAGAAGTGGCTCTTTAAGGGACGGGAGGGAAGATACCAGCTGGTCTAGCTCTTGAAACTAATTTATAAGAAGCATCAACAATGGCTGCGAAGTGGCCAGCCTGTGGTATATTATACAAAGTAGGGGTGGATGGGAAGCCCATTGGAATCAAAGGTAAAACTTCCATTGACTTCATGGGCTTTACATCAGGCCCTGATTAAGAAGGTAGATCGAATGAGCCTATGCCCCATTTTTCATAGGGGACTGTCAATGAAAGTGAAAGGCAACGCATTTAAAAACTGACATAAATAACACTTTCAATGCATAATTAACCCATGGAACTCACTGCCACTAGATATCACTGAGACCAAGAGCTTAGTAGGATTCAAAAAAAGGATTAGACAGTCATATGAATAATTAGAAATCCACCATTATTCTAGGTAAGATAAAAAAGTATAAGGACTATAAACGTTCATGCTTCAGAGCATAAACCAACCTGTAACTACCTAGGATAAGAAAATTAATCTTGCCCTACTGGCAGTTTATCCCAAAGTTATTCACTATGGTGGGTTTTTTTCACCTTCCTCAGGTACTTAGCCATGGTCAAATACATGATAATGGGCTAGTCTTATCTAGCATGGTAATTCCTATTTTCCTCAACAGTTAGCTTAGAGCAGCAGGAGGAATAACAGTATAGGTGGGAGTAGGGTTGCCAATTTTGGTTGGATGTATTCCTGGCGGTTTCATCACATGACATAATCTTTAATTCAAGATTAATCCTTAAATCCTGGAGACACCAGGACAATCCTGGAGGGTTGGCAACCCTAGGTGGGAGGAGGGAGAACGGGGACTGGAACCTGCAACCCCATGAACAGCATTACGGATCGACCAGTCCCACTATCTCCCATTGGAGCTGTGAGAGTTCATCCCCTTGGAAAAACAAGCCCCAACTGCCTCAACTTCGCCACCAAACAACTGTGGCACTCAAAATTAGCAGGCACTTTAGAAAATCTGGAACAAGGGCCTCATCCTCAGCTGATGTAAATCAGCACAACTCCATTGGCTTCAAGGGAGCAATATAGATTTACACCAGCTGAGAATCAGGCCCAGGATTTTTATTCCACCCCCAAAAGTGCCAGCCGTGACAACCCGAGCAAACTAACACTTCTGGTCTTGTAACAGCAAGTGACTCCCGTGGTGACTTGCCTCGCATCTTATTGACACCAGTTAGGAATTGTCAGGCCTGGAGATGTAGTGTGGTGTCTGTGCAGATAACACTTCCTAATGGTGAAAATTGAATCAGTACCAAGAAGCAGAGGGGAAAAAATCGTGTCAGTTATTCCCCCCCCCCCCCCCCCCCCCCGAAAAGATACAAAGTATTAAAAGTTCCTGCAGCCTTTTGGATCCAAAATATATAAAAGGCCTCGTGTTCCTGCCCTCTGCTATGGAGTGCAAATTGTTGCAAATCCTGGAAAACCTACCTAAATGCAGGAACACAGTGGCTGATATTCCCAGCTAAACACCAGTCCAGGGTCCATCTCAGGCCTGGGGTAACAGGCTCTTTTCTCCTCTGAGGTTATGCCAGAGGTATATGCAGATGTACCCGAGCTAGCTTTGATCGGGCTAGCTTACTAAAAATAGCAGCATGTTATTGTGGCTAGCCCAAGCCGCTGCCCATGCCGCCCACAGCTGCCCTGCTATTTTTAGTGAGTTAGCGCTACCAAAGATAGCACAGATATATTTAACTGAGCTGGAAATTGTACCTCCCAACGGCAGTGTTGTTGCAGCCTGACCATGGGTGGCCAAAGTCTTTATTGGTATAAACAGGCAAAATTCCATTCAAGACAATGGAGCTGTGCTTGTTCACTGCAGCAGAGAATTTGGTCCAGGGATCAGAATGCTGTTTGGCTATGTGGTCACTTTATGGTGCTCCGGCTCCTTACACCTTCCTGAATACATTGTCAACGCAGGTAAGTGCCAGACAGAATCTGGACCTATAGAGAGGCCCCATTACAATTCCTGGCAAAAATCCCATCGACTTCAGCCGGACCAGGATTTCACCCCGATATCTGCAACTTTTCTATCTTAAAAGAACTGCTGTGAATAAGCCAATCTAATGCAACATAGTTCCAAGCCAGATACGCACTGTACACCGTAGTCAACAGAGCTATAGTGATGCACTTCTATGAGGTTCTGGCCTGCTGTCTCTTCATCAGATTTTCACTGCATTCCTTTAGTAGTTGCTTGTACCGGTACAAAACACAAATGTAAAACAGGTTCTCCTTGTTCTAGCCATTTCTCACTCCAGATGGCAAATTGTCTCTGTCCATAAGGCAGGCTTTTCAGTACTGTAGAAAAAAAGATATCCCCAGCCTAGGAAATGATGACTTGCTAATGCAAAGTCTGGAAACCCAGCTACTAAGCTCATGCAGAACTCACTCAGGTCGATTTGGCTCCTGTTGATTTGACTGCACCCTGAAGTCCTTACTCAGGCAAGACTCCCACTGAAGTCAAAGAGAGCGATGACTGAGTACAAACCGAGTAAGGGATTCAAGCTCTGGGCTCAATTTGCTACCTAAGACAGAATCGGCAGCAGAGCTGTATTCCGTAGCTGATGTTTCTGTATATGGAATGTGGAAGAAAATCAAAGAAAATAATTTTTAAAATAATATACCTTCATTACTCTGTGTCATTTACAGTTATTCAGGTTTTCGTCCACTGAGCCAGGTATCCAATAAACATATCTCATGGATTTTCAGGGGACTAAGCGGTGTCACGATATTTAAAGATGATGTCAAGTCCTGGAAAGATCCTTTTCAGAATATGTCAACAACCAACAAATAAACCACTTCAGAGTATTACTGCAGCTTCCAAATCATTTGTCCCAGCTTTTCCTCAAGAGCCAGCTATACGCTAACATAGGGCCCTTTGGCCAGTCTTAGTTAGATGTAAATAGCCAAGCCGGGATATACCCAATAAACTTGACAGTGCTTTGCTTTAGTACTACGGATGAAATCTTGGCCCCACTGACATCAAGGGGAGTTTTCTCATTGACTTCTACCCTGAGTCTTGGTGTATGAATTCTGAGGTCTTGGTAACACAGACCACAAGTGATCACAGATACCTCTGATTTGTGTGTTATTTTTTATTATTATTTGTATTTGTATTCCCATAGCATTAGAGGCCTCATTCAAATCAGGGCTCCATTGGGACAGGTGCTGTACATACAACATAATAGGAGATCGTACCTACCCTGAAGTGTGTACAGGCTAAACAGACAGGACAGACCAAGGTTGGGAGAGAGTAGGTACTTTTATCCTCATTTTACAGATTGGGAACCAATACACGAGAGATTGAGTGACTTGTCCAGGGTCAAATGGAAGTTTGTAGCAGAGCCAGGAATTAAACCCTCTGCCTCAACGACAAGTCCAGCCTTCCTCTCTTGCTATTTCCATGTTCTTCTTTGACCTTTGTGCCACAAGTAAGTACGTTATGCAGTTCGCTATGCTGCATCTGTTGTGCTCATTGACTAATTCACAGCTTTCATAATCAGTATATATCACAACCATATGGCTAGGCAAATATTTTGTCTTCTGCTCCGCTGGTTCAGGTGAAATTAAACAAGACTGAAGCCACTTCTGCAGGAAAATGGAGAGGAATAAATACAGGAATTGCTTGAACACTGACCTTGCTGTTCTCTTTCACATAGACTGATGCACTGCCTCAACTACCATGAACAATGTGAGTGGACTGAGAAAGCCAAACTGCTCAGGATTCCCCAGCCCAGCCTATACAACTGCACCTGTTGTTTGTCCTCATCTAAGGCCCTGATCCTGACAGCTGCTCCAATTGGGCAGATCCTTGCGTGTGCACAGATCCCCACTGGAGTCAACAGGGCTCCAGCTTCACAGAACATTTTGTGAGATGGGGGCCTCAATCTACACCTGCTACATGTGCTTCTGCAAAGGAAGACATTTAGATGGCTAATAGTGATACTGATTACTAAATGAACATTTGACTCAGTACACTGCTCTGGTGCAGTGGGATTCTGATAAACTTACTCACCTTGGGTAATACCTTATGCCTTAGTTCAGTGTTTCCCAAACTTGGGACGCCGCTTGTGCAGGGAAAGCCCCTGGCGGGCCGGGCCGGTTTGTTTACCTGCCCTGTCCGCAGGTTCGGCCGATTGCAGCTCCCACTGGCTGCGGTTCGCTGCTCCAGGCCAATGGGAGCTGCTGGAAGCAGTGGCCAGCATATCACTCGGCCCGCGCCACTTCCAGCAGCTCCCATTGGCCTGGAGCAGCGAACTGCGGCCAGTGGGAGCTGCAATCGGCCGGACCTGTGGACGCGGCAGGTAAACAAGCAGGCCCGGCCCGCCAGGGGCTTTCCCTACACAAGCGGTGTCCCAAGTTTGGGAAACACTACCTTAGTTAGTTCCATTGAAGCCAATGGAAGTTACTCAAGGAGTAAGATGCTATCCAACATGAGTAACGAACCAGAACCTGACCCCTAGGATTTTAGTGATGTTCTGGAGCTTCCCCATAATGTACTCTTTGTAGTATCCCAGGAGACTGCCAAAACCCCAGAGCTTGAAGCTGGAACATTGCAGGATTACACATTGTGTTCCCTGCGGATACACAGGATAGTTCATGAACAGAGCTGTGCAAATAACTGATTTTTTTGAACCAAAGAAGTCTTTTTTAAAAAAAAAAAAAGTTTCGAGTCAACCCAAAACGATTCAGCATATCAAAAAAGTAAACAAAAAAAGTAATACAACTGAAATCAAATTTCAAAAACAAAACACCTTTTCGCATCAAAGGCAAAACATTTCATATCGCAAATGTCAACACGAATTGTTTTGACTTTTTCGGAATTTTCATTTCTTTTTCAATCCAACGATTTGATGAATGGAACACAAAGTGACAAAACATTTCAGTTGACATGAATCCGCATTTTTCAATGAAAAAAGAATTTTGTCTGAAATATTCCACCCAGCTCTATTCCTGAATGGGGCCAGATGGACAGCTCCAGAGAACGAATACTACTAAAAGTCAAGGGAAATAAAAGCGAGTGAAGATCAAAGAAGAATGTAGGGTTCCCTGTATGCAAGGAGGCCAATGGCTACACTTGCTTTCTGGGAAATACTACTGCTCAAGAAATTCTTTATTCAGGAGAAAGCAGCACAGGCCCTGGGGGTATGGGGGTGAGTATTGAGCAACTGCCAAGGAAGGATCTCTCTGGCAGTAGGATGGTGGTGGGCATGTTAATCCGGATTCTCTTGAGCTCTCATGATTAGGACAAGACGTGGGGAATCGAGAAATAATAGAGGAGCAAAATGGATGCAATGTCAGAGATAAACCGTTGTCTCTCCCTGACCTTTGCCCAGTAGCACAGAATAAGAGGAAGGAATTAAGCAGGATTAGAAGGGAATTTTTTAGGAAAAAAAATGTTGAGACAGCCGGCTAGCTCGCTAAGCCGAAGATCTCATTGGGAGGGATGAGATTTATATTTTTAGAGGTAAAATGGGCACACGCAAACTCCTGGGCCCACCACTGGATAGATCTATAGCCTGCTGCGGTCAAGAGAAAGATGCCCACTGACTTCAGTGTGCTTTGGATCAGGCACCAAAAGAGTGAAGCCTGAAAGAGAATCCTTGAGCCTGTATAGTGAGATGCAACTGAGCTTTCATACAATGGGTCTTGATTATTCCAGACTACAGTCAAACCGCAGTGGGTATGTCTACACTGCAAACAAACAAACCAACAAAAACTGGAGCAGCAAGTTTCAAAGCCCAGTTCTACAGACTCAGGCCCTCACTACAGTGCTAAAAATAAGCATGTAGATATTTTGGCTTGGACTGGCGTCTGGGCTCTGAGACTCTCTCTGTTCATTTAATTGAATAATACCTTCCCACCCCATGTTATATTCTAAAGGATTCCTCTGTTAGTGGCATTACTGATTTCCTAGTGGCGGTGGTTCCAAGATCTGCTGTTTAATATCCTTCTAAACAGTTCCAAGGGCAGTTCTTCTTGAGTGTTCTTAATATTCTATTTTTGGCAATGGGGCCAAGGTTCAAAATCCAAACCCTGATTCTAATTTGGCAAGCATGCAAGACGGTTTATAATGATCTGACCCAAAACTGCAGACACAAGCATGTTCCTGGGCTATTTAGGGTAGGAACCATGTTTTTGCTGTTTGTATAGCACCTAGTATAATGGGGTCCTGGCTCGTAACTGGAGCTCCTAGACATTAAGCGCTCCACAAAAAACGATGGGAACCATCAACTTAGGGATGTTTGAAATCCTCATTCTAATTCTGCAGTTTGACCCGCAATTTAGGTAAAATGAACAAGCAGCTTTACTATTCCCTCCTCACCTTTTCCTGGTACTTGTTACCACAAAGACACTAGGACTCTTCCTTTCCTTTCGGCCTACAACACTTCTTCAAGATGACATGTCAAACTTAAGTCCTGACTACCTGTGGCCATTAAAGATGACAAGGCGTCGTTGGAACAGGTGAGGATGTTAAAATCAACAACCTGGCAAATTGCAGCTGAAGTAATTACATTTCATGACCCTAGATTCAGCAGATTTTAGGGGAGCAGGGTCCGTTATGATCATTCAGAAAATTCCTCCTGCGATCTCAATTGGATGCAGCGTTCTCCACTTCCTGTTTTTCCACCTCCGCAGTGCTGCTGTGTGCTGTTAAACAGCGGTCATAATTTATTTCCAGAAGCAGTTGCATTTCTGTGATGGTTGATTTCTGTTTGTATGTAGCTCCAGGAGTATCTCGGAGGCTGAAAGGCATTATAAATACAACGGTATGTTTGCTTCCATTATATCGTTCAGCCATTAGGGTGGGATTTTCAGAAGTGCTCAGCAGTGGCTTAACTTTGCTCCCATTGACTTACATGAAAGCAAAGTTAGGCCACGGCTGAGTGATTTTTGAAAATCCGACCCTAGGTGTCCCTTTGTGCTTCATAGAGATCCTGATGGCATGTGGTCCCTGGTAAACAACGGAGACTAAGCTGGAGCTCAATCAATGTGGATTCCTGTGTGTTTGTGTCTGTAGCTGCAGTTTTTTCTTTCATAAATGCCTTCTGTTTAAGATCGCCTGTGGTTCTATATATTGTGACAATACAAATATTCTACATTAGCGTCACCTGTATATCATACCACTGATTGTTTTCTTCTCTTCACAATCAGTTTAGCCCGAATGCTTTAACAGTATTTTTACACATTTTAAGTTAGCAAGACTGACCTTCGTAACTTTGCAATCTGAATGCTACCAGATGAAAGAGCTCTTGGAATTGGCACCTCTCCCTGTCACTGCAGAGCTGACGTCAAAATAAAGCAAATGAAAACTGCATGAGACTGCTTTACATCCATGAATGCTGCCTGGGACTGTAGTGTTCTCTTGTGACTTGACACTAGTAGATGTGGTAGAAGGGCTGCCGTTTGTGAGTACATTCTGTGAATACGGTGCATTAATGCACTTACCTTAATTACAATATTAACGACTAGAAGGAGGTCAATTGGAACAAAGCAAAAATACTTACAGCATTCTGAACCCATTATTATTATTGTTTGACAAAACACCTTTCTTGGTATTTTATTTACCCCCTTTATCTTATTACTGTATTTCTTTCTTACCATTAATGGGACCTGCTCCTATGTGGAATTTTTCAGTCCCAGCAGGCTACTGCCATACCACCCTCTTAATCATCTACGTCCTCAAATCATGCTGGAAAAGTTAATACACTATGAAGGGGGTTACAGTGGATAAATCATTACCTATAAATGAACTTGGGGGTTGCACATGTAGTAGCCTGTGGAGTCCAACCTCAGTTCATGCACCAGGGGCTCCTGCCATGCCTCCATTTTCCCCCACAACTTTCCTGTGGGCCCACCCTCCCTTTCCCCTCTATTTCAGGGACTTCCTGAAACCCCTTCCCACTCATCCCTCATGCCAGGGGCTCTGTGAGCCCCTCACCACCACCATCACCACCCCACCCCATGCCTGGGGCTCTTTTTGCACCCCTTCTCCCAGCCTACCCAGAGTCTCTGCATGCCCTTTCCCCGCCATGGCAGGGGCTCTGTGTGCCTCCGCATTCCCCCCTCTACCGCATCGGGGGCTGTGAAACATTCCCTGAAGTTTTGCAGCGGATCAGATGCAGCATTCAGAAGTTAATGCATTCTGTCATAACAGCCAGACAGACACATGCCATCAATTTGAATGTAGGACGTTTTGCTCGGTCAACGCTGTGCAGCTGTCACCAAAAGAAAAAAAAAGCTAACTAGGATTAATGATAGGCCTAAACACCTTCAAACTTTGGAAATATTCCTGACTAGCTGCTCAGATGGCGTAAATCAGTTCAGATCCATTGAAGTGTGACGGACGGTCCGGTAGGCTGCATTAACTTATTCAGGAGCTCGGGCTGGGGCTGGCCCAAGCATAGAATCTAAGAGCAACAGCAAGCTAGCTCGGTGACTCTCTCCCCTCTGCAGTGTTGAATTCTGGGTTTAGCACCGCAGAGAATCTCTGCTAGCACAGGTAAAATGCCCAGACAAATTGAAGGGAGCTCAAAGGAGAACTGCAAAAGCGACTAAAGGTTTGGCAAGTAAGTCCTAGGAGGAAAGTTTGAATGAAATGAGCACGTTTGGTTGTTTAGATAAAGAGGAACTTAGGGGACACATTGTAACTGTCTACAAATAGATAAAATGAGGGTATTGAGAGGACATGGATCAATAGTTCTCATTAGTTAATGAGAACAGAACAAACCACAATGGATTTAAGCTACAGCAGGGGAAATATAGATTGGATATTAGAGAAAACTTCTGGGCCAAATTCAGGCCCATAAAACTGTCCCTGGAGGTGTTATAACATCTCCGGCAATGGAGCAAGCAACCAAGGGAGTTGTGGAATTGCTGTCATTCAAGGCGAAGACTAGACACCAATCTATTAGGGGTGGCTTAGAAATAATGAAGTCCAGACGGCAACACACAGGGGAAAGGGCTACATGATCCCCTTGAGATTCCAACTAACCCAAAATGATCTGATGATTTTTAATTAAGTGTTGATTTGGGGATGACGTTTTAATTATTCTGGTACTCACAGAATACTAGAGTGCAGGCAGGTTGAATAATTTACAAAATGAGGAAAAGGAGCCCGATATCCTTTCTGATTGTCAGATTAAACATATTGGGCCAGTTCCTCAACTGGTATAAAACCGCAAAGTGCCATAGATGTCAGTGGAGTGCTGACAATTTACACAAGCTGGAGCTCTGGCCCTTGATATCGTCAAGCTTTTAGGTCTTGGAAGAAGAAGCAGTGCAAATATTCACAAGGAGGTCCATCAGAGGAGCTAATCTTAAATATTTTATCTCCATCATGAAATATCTCATGCAGTCACCCTCCTGCTCAGCCGCTTAACTACTGTATCGCTGTAAAGCTACCATTTAAGATTGGGGTGTCCAACCTATGGCCTGTGGGCCATACGTGGCCCACCTGAGTATTTCATAAGGCCCACGTATGGCCCGTGGGCCACATACGGCCCACCAGAATATTTCATAAGGCCCACGGCCTGCTTCAACACAATATACTAACAGTGGGTTCATTACCGTTTTGTTGTCATGTGTACATCATTTTAGTTTACACATGTAAACAGACAATACTGTACATAGAAACAAGCTCTCTAAATACATACGGAACAAGCTGAACTTAAAATATAAATCGATACAGGTGACTCTAAATCTTATTAAAATATATGTAGAATCTGTTTGGCCCACCCGAGGTTGTGCTTAGGTTTACGTGGCCCTCCTGTATAATAAGGTTGGGCACCACTGGTTTAAGATAAAGTATTTGAACTTTGCTCAAATGTGCTGGTCTGATCTACTACATTATTCCTCCAATTTTATGTCCATTATTATTATTTATAGCGTGATAGCACCTAGAGACCACAATCACAGACAAAAAAAAACAGACCTTTCTCTGAGGAGCTCACACGCTAATTGTAAGACAAGAGACAACAGACAGATGCAACAAAGAGCCAGAGGGGAGACAATGAGACAAGTCTGGACAGTGTGAAAAGCACTGGGTACAGCACACAAGCTGCGTAACCACTGTCAGCTCCGTTGGTTAACCCCGCTGATTTCAGCAGAGTTAAACCCGTGTTGAAACGGAGCGGCAGAGTGGTAAATCGCACACATTATTGGCCTATTTCCTTTCCGAATGAACTGAGGGGATAGCAGACCAAAGAACTGGGCCGAATCTTCAAAGGGTGTAAATGGGTGTGATCTTCATTTACCTCAATGGTGCTTTATCACCATTCACCAGCTGAGGACCAAACCACACTTCACACAGACAGCTTCGAGCAGGCGGTATCTATCTCTGAATGGGCTGCTGTGAGGCTTCGCTGCTTGTGCGTATTCTCTGTGGGTAACAAGCAAATGGGAAGTCCCTGATGTATTTAACATTGAAACGGCTGATTCTTCTAGGGTTCCTCCCTAAAGGTCCAACAGAGAAAGAAGACGGCTGATATGAGATAGAAAAATGGATCTTGCTGCCTCCAGACCTATGGAGATGCAGTGTGCAGAGTCAAGTGAAGTGTAGGAAAGTAAAGTGCAAGATGCCTTCTGCATTGTGTGGCTGCTGGAAAGAGGGGGGATCATGGGCACATACAAAGTGCTCTAGGGGTTGTTTCTTCCATGTGCAAAAGAGCAACAGAATCTGCTCATCACTACGTTTTTTTTATGTCAAAACCTGGAACACTCTGGGCCTGATTCTCATTGACATTAAAGCCCCTTTACACCACGCTGGCAGTGCATAGTGGGCATAATATACGTTTACACTGTCAGTGCAAAGTAAAATGCCTTGAGCATCAATGAAAATTGTCTCCTTTCTTTCCAAACATTACATTTATAATCAAGGGATGAAATTGTACTGACCTACTTTTTAGAGCTGGTTAAAAAAAAAAAAAATCCATCATCTTTTTTTAAAAAAAACCTGTTTTCATCTAATTTTTTCAGGTATTCTTTTAAAAACTGACTTTTTTTCAGTCGTGTGTTTTGTTATTCTATGAGAACACAAGAAATTGTCAACAACGTTTGGTCAAAATTGTGTGTTGGGAAGAGAGGCATTCCTATTCCAACCAGCTCTATTATTTATCCAGCTCTTCCATTCTCATTTATCAAGTGCGAGCTCCTCTCTGTCTGCAGATGAAGAGCGCTACATAAGAGGTAGGTATTGTTCTTTGCTCTTTGACTTGATGGGATGCTCTGCGTAAAGGCACAGCCTGGTCCAGAGTAAACCGCATTTCCTTTGCTGCATTTCCTTTGACGCCTGTGCTCCAGCTTGATTGCTCTAATCTGTATTTGGATCCCAACTCTGGAGTAGGCTCCTGAGGTTAAACAATGGACCCAAAGGCACAAAGTGTGGCCAATCCTGCTGCTCATAAGGATTAAAGTTAGAGAGACGTGCACAAATAATTGTGTCTGCTCTGGTTTATCTGGGTTTTGTAACAGGTTGCCATAGCATCATACTCATCTCACCAACGGGTTTTTCTTTTGCACAATAAATGTCATGTTTATGGCCAGACTTGCCCCCTGATTTCAATAAGTGCAAAATCTGTCCATTAATGAGCAATTTCTATTGGTTGTTAATGATCAGTGATGCATTTATATAAGTCACCTTGAATTCGAGTGTCAGCCTCACCCAAATCTATTCAGCTGTCTGCCACATATAAGGTTAAATGCCAGCAGCCCGATGCCCAATCAGATTACTATAAAGGGGTGCAGGTCATGGAGTTGGTGTTTCTCAAGGAGGTAAGGGGCTGCAATAAATCACCTAAGCCCTCATCATGGGTTCAGTGACACTTCAGTGGTGCATGATTTATGCTAGTCCTGAGCACTGGGTTATACCCGTTAATCCTAACGACATACGTTTTAAATAAGAGTTCCAACTAAACAAAAAACTTATCAGGAAACTGTAATGTGAAACGTTACCCAAACACGTTTTGTTCTGCATGTGGCTCTAGAAATTTTCTGCCCACCGCCTACATATGAATTTGCTCAAGGAATTAGCCTACTACAGTATTATTCCACAATCCTGGCCAGTTGCCAAACCATCACATCCCATCCCCATCCCTATGCCCCACGTCCAGAGTCCAGGCTAATTCAAGTATCCCGTTCACTTGAAACTGTCAAGGTCTGAAGCAAGCTCCGACCCATTGAGGAGTCTTCCTGGAAGCCAATGCACATCATTTCGGTAATGTTATTTGTTCATTGTCCTAATTAGGCAGATTAGCAAAAAGCCATCAAAATCTACATTACTTAGTAAATCTAATTAAAGAAATACCTTAATGCACTTACGCCAAACCAACTTTATCCTTCATGACCCACCCCAAGTCATATTGTTCTTGAGTCTGAGTTCATTATATGATAGTCTCCATTGGGAAACCCTGCAGCCAAATATATTTTTATCATTCCCTTCTTCTCTTGCTCCTCCCCTTGGTCCCAGTTTTACTCAGTTCTCTCACGATTGTCCCATGCATCATTAGTACAGTGTGATTCCGAGGACCTTCAGCACTGAAAGTATGGCTCTACCACTGAGCTAAAGGAGTACCTCCACTGGCTAGTAGCTGTAGTAGGCTTTTATCCCATCATTAGCTAGTGTATTTCAATTGCAGGAGGAAGGATCTTGCATCTCAGCCCCAGTACGGAATTGTACACAGAGAAGCAGCAAACAGAGGAGTGAAGACAACAGAAGAAAAATAAACAAGAGAGAAGATTGGAGGAGAGTACAAGATGGAACAAAGGGGAGCGAAGGAAAAAGAGAAGGCTCAGGATCTAAGAAAAATGTAATTTAAACCACTTCCATCCCAAAGTCTGCTCCTGTATATTGAGATTCCATCAGAGACTGCTTAATAGAATTATGTTTTACCCTGCATTATATATTAATGGCTTATCCATTGTTCTCTTTATATACTGTAATGACTACGGGTGGGTGATAAAATGATTGTGTAGGATGTATATTAAAGACAGCAGATAATGGGTGGGCTGCTTTTATTTCTAAACCATGATTATTTAGGAAACACTTGGAGAGACCGGCTATTTGCATATAGCTTGAAAACTTTTTAGTGCTGACTGTATGACTCTGCCTTTCAAGACTATGCCTATTCTCTGGAGTGATTGTTGAACCAGAAGCCATTCCACACAACGAGGCAATCCATAAAGAAGAAAAGTCACTGACACTGGTAGGCTGGAAGATTCTGGAGCTTGTAGCTGGGAGCACACTTAGGCTGAATAAAGTTGTAACGCTCTTGCTGAGTGTGTCCTATCTCCATCTAGTTTCTAGTCCGTACAGAGGATAATAGTCTATTACTGCTACAAACTAGCAAAATTCCTCCTTTAACTCAAATTACATAGGCTTGTGCTTTTTGTAGTTTCGATTCCTGCTAATGACCTATGATGGACATTGCTACAAGTGCTGCTTGGAAAATGGTAATTATGTTTTGCCAAAAAAAAATTCAAAATAAATGAACATTTTCGGCGGGAGTTAAACATTCTCACTGATTTTATTCATTTTTTTAAAAGGAAAGACCAAATGCTGAATATTTTTCAGTTTTCAAGCCCCCTAAAATGTTCATTTTTCAATATATGAAAAACAATTTTTAAAATGTTTCAGCTTTTGGTTGCTTTTAGTTTTTGAAAACTGAACGTTTTTAAGGCTTCAACAATTTTTCATAGACAAACTTGGAAATTTTTGAAAGAAACAAGAACTTCCCACTAAAGTTTTCATTTCCAAAAAAAAAATGTAACTTCGTTTAGTTGCTACGTTATCACGTAGGCTATCTGGAGAATGCATTCTTGTTCAGTTAGCCTCTGATATAATGCAAATGAGGATGAGTTCATGAAGCATAAAGGACCAATAACTCAACTAAGACAGTGTGAGAGTCTTTTCACTGTCTTCAGTAACACTGGATCAGGCCCTAAAACAGTATGATGACTATTTGAATTTGACTTTGTGAGGTATTTTTTTTAAAAAAGGCAAGCTTAAAATATTGAAAGCCTGATAAAATTATCTTGCTTTACACGGAGTGCTGTCCCACTGCTTTTGTGTTCCACCAGAGGTTTTCAACCTTTTTCTATTTGAGGACCCCTCAAAAATTTCAAATGGAGGTGGGGACCCCTTTGGAAATCTTAGACATAGTCTGCCGACCCCCAAGAGTCTGTGGAGCACAGGTTGAAAACCAGTGTGTGACACAATAACATAACCACCTACCAGCAGCTAAATTGATTGCTTTATTCCACTCTGAGGAGTGGGAATCAAGTACTTGTACGAAGCCAGGAATGGTTTTAGAGCAAGTTTTCAATTATATAGAGGCCTAAAGTAAATGCAACAGCTTCACTGTAAGAAGCTCTGATTTAAAGAATAGATGATGGACCTAAATTCATCCCTGGTACAACTCCACTGTTTTCAATGGAGTTACACCGGGGATAGGTTTGGCTCTGTGTCTCTGAAAAATCCACCTCACAGATCTTTATGGGAAGAAATATTACTCTTTCCATTTCATTACAAAATGAATCTATACAGTATCATTGCAAGGACCTCATTGATAGTTCTCTCGCTCTAATATAAATGTGCCCCAACATAACACTTTTCTCATCTCTTGCACCTTTTATCTAAGCATCTGGAATCACTTTTGGTAGCAAGGAGGCCCGGGGATCTTAAGGGAGATCACAGAGTAAGTTAGTGGCAAAAGTTCCTGCTTTTGAAAATGTTACCCAATGTGACTTGAGTCACTGAGGTATTTACAGTTATGCTTGTTGTCACAGCTCGACTCCCCCAGAGCTTCTGGCCATTCAGAGGGATTTAGCTATGACCCACAGAGGGCTATAGGTTTGGCCATGCATAGACTGCCTATTCAGTAACACAGAATGCCACCCAATGCTCTGTACCACACCTACTGTGGGGCTCTGTCTAGCCCTAAATGACATGCCCAGGATCACACAAGAAGTCTGCCGCAGAGCCAGAACCTAAACCCAGATCACCTGAGCCCAAGGCCAGTGCCTTAACCCCAGAATCATTTTCCCTTCCTAGATTAACTATTTTCCTCTTGTTTTCTAAATCCAAAACCTGGATGAAAAAAAGCTTGTTACAAGTGCTCGCTGCTTTATTATGTTGTATGTCTGCGCTAACAGGCAGGTTTTAAATTGGGTTAGTATAAATGCACATGTGGGAGGGGAAATATCAATGTACTATCCTTAAAGATTTCACAGTAAATGTTTAAATGTGCTCTGCATTCTCCTGGGCAAGTTAACCACACTTAGCATCACTGACTACACTTTATTCATGCAGTAAATTCTTTGAGCCAAATGTATACCTAGTGGAAGCAGGTGCAATTCTATTGGAGTGCTCCCCTTACACCAGGGTTGAATTTGCCCCTCTGTTTTAGCCTAGAGAAGGACAATAAGGATGCCCTTTAGTTTTGGAGCCATCATTTTTTGCTCTTAATGGAGCTCCCTTTTGAATGTATTTAATATCTAGCATCTATTGCTTTAAATTTTCACTGCAGGCTGCACTTTTCTATTAGTTTTCTGTCAACAACTGCCGCTTGCATCTCAGGTTAAAGATCCCAATAAAATACAGACAGAGTCCTGCTATTCCCGGGAGCGTTCTCCCACAAGAAGAGTAATTTCCATCCCAGTTAACGACAACGCAGTGCTCTGTACACTTTCTGCTTCTTCTTCTCTTAAGAGAGAGAGAGAGAGAGAGACCCTCTACTTTCAAGCCAGGGAAAGGTTGAATTGAATAAAATACTTGAGCCTGATTGTCAGCTGCTGTCAACCCATAGATTTCAATGGAGCTGCATCAATTGACACCAGCTGAGGATCTGTAACACGTATTTTAAACATAGGCTTGAACCACAAACCTGGATCTGAAGAAAAAACCAAACCTTAAATGTTTAGAATCCAAACCCTGAACCAGATGCTCATTGTGCAGCAGATGCCATCTCTGTAATACTCTGAACCAAAAAGCCTGGATTGGAACCTTCTCCAGTTGCGGATCTGTTCAAAATCCAAATCCCAGATGCAGTCCCACTGACTGATGGAATGCCTCAGATTTACACCAGGACCCAAATCCACCTCTTCCTTATTATCTTAAAATATTTAGAAACTGAGCCACAAAAAGAACAACACGTGATGTAACACCTACCTTGTTATTAAATATAATGAGTGTTAGTAGGAGCAGCAAAAGGAGACCTAGAATGAAAATTGCAGTGTGGGGTACTCGGTCAATGAGATGGAAAGATT
The DNA here is from genome assembly GCF_013100865.1 of Trachemys scripta elegans. Taxonomy (NCBI): domain Eukaryota; kingdom Metazoa; phylum Chordata; order Testudines; family Emydidae; genus Trachemys; species Trachemys scripta. The sequence continues at coordinate 10,414,147 of NC_048315.1, read as the reverse complement.
GACAACTTAGTCCTTTTTATTTATTCTACAAAATCATAGAAGAATAGGGTTGGAAGAGACCTCAGGAAGTCATCTAGTCCAACCCCCTGCTCAAAGCAGGACCAACCCCAATTAAATCATCCCAGCCAGGGCTTTGTCAAGCGAGGCCTTAAAAACCTCTAAGGATGGAGATTCCACCACCTCCCTAGGTAACGCATTCCAGTGCTTCACCACCCTCCTAGTGAAATAGTGTTTCCTAATATCCAACCTAGACTCCCCTACTGCAACTTGAGACCATTGCTCCTTATTCTGTCATCTGCCACCACTGAGAACAGCCGAGCTCCATCCTCTCTGGAACCCCCCTTCAGGTCGATTCCCCACCCCACTCTTCTCTTCTGCAGACTAAATAACCCCAGTTCCCTCAGCCTCTCTTCATAAGTCAGGTGCCCCAACCCCCTAATCATTTTCCTTGCCCTCCATTAGACTCTCTCCAACTTGTCCACATCCTTTCTGTACTTCCTTTTTAATTACAAAACAGTTAATAAAAGGCTCATTTCTTGCAGCCTATCAAATTTTAGGGGGGTCTTTTAAACAAAACAAAAAGCCTGTGGACACTAGCGGGATTGCTAGTGTAAATCACTTCTACTGAGTATCATGCATGTCTTCCTGTATGTGTTTCTTGTTTCTTTTAGATCCATTTTGTTTAGACTTTCATGTTATATTTATTCCATTATAATGTTTCAATATTATAGAAACAAAACTCAGCATCGTCTAAATAAAACAATTCAACATGATTCAAACAAATATTTCAGAATTTTAATGGTGTGGGAAATCTCAAAACTTTGACTTTTTTGTTCTGATTCAGAACAAAAAGATATTTCAAAATGTTGGAATTTCCCATAGAATGGAAAGTCCTTTTTCCAGCCAGCTCCCAGGTAAAAACCATCAGAGTAAGCATGTAGTCGGACAAGCACCCAGCTGGAGGGACAGGAGGCAGGATGGGGCCAAGCCCATCCCTCTTCTGACTCCATGGAAGTCAGTGCAGTTACGGTAGCTGTGGATGGAGTAGCCCTAAGCCGTGTGGAGGGCTAGCGCCTTCATATCATACTTGTGCTGCATGAAAAAGTCTTGTCCCCCAGAACACAATGCTATTCAATGGAATTTCACCTACTGGGTAGGAAATCCCCCAGAAAACAGGGGATTCTAAGGTTTCTTGACTCCTTTCAATGAGTATTTACAGAATGGCCCTACCTGTATGCTTTTAAACCTTCATTATAGCAAAAAATTCGAGGTTCTGGTTGCCGTATCTTCTGAATAGAGCTAGTCAAAAACTACAGGGGGAGGGGGAGTCAAAATAAAAAAAATCAAAATTTCACAAAAATTTGTCAACATTTCAAAAGCAAATTGCCCATTCTATAAGCTGGTTGATCAAAAAGTTATAGTGAAAATATTTTTGCTGAAAATTCAACAATTTGAAATGGTTTTACCAGGTCAGCTTGGGAAGTTTTGAACCCTAATGCCCAAATTATGCAGTCGTGTATATTCAGAACTTTTGTCAATTGGCTGGAATTGGAACAAACAAACCACATATATAAGCACCTAGATTCCATGGGGATGAGTATAAGATCTAGGATAGACTAGAACAGAATAGAAGCTGAGGGCAGAAATTCTCCATAAGTCCTTTTGCCTGTAGGTCTTCCATAAAACCCTAATCTCGAGCACCTGAGACCATCCTCTGTTTGACTTCAAAAGGATTAGTACTGTGTCCGGTTTTGGGCCCCACACTACGGGAGGGATGTGGAAAGAGTGGAGGGGGTCCGGCGGAGGGCAACAGAAATGATTAGGGGGCTGGAGCATACAACTTATGAGGAGAGGCTGAGGGAACTGGGATTGTTTAGTCTGCAGAACAGGAGAATGAGGGGGGATTTGATAGCTGCTTTCAACTATCTGAAAGGGGGTTCCAAAGAGGATGGATCTAGACTGTTCTCAGTGGTACCAGATGACAGAATAAGGAGTAATGGTCTCAAGTTGCAGTGGGGGAGGTTTAGGTTGGATATTAGGAAAAACTTTTTCACTACGAGGGTGGTGAAGCACTGGAATGGGTTACCTAGGAGGTGGTGGAATCTCCTTCCTTAGAGGTTTTTAAGGTCAGGCTTGACAAAGCCCTGGCTGGGATGATTTAGTTGGAATTGGTCCTGCTTTGAGCAGGGGGTTGGACTAGATGACCTCCTGAGATCCCTTCCAACCCTGGTATTCTATGATTAATCTGGATGAGGACCTGAGTACTCACTCAACATGAAGAGATGCATACAGAGCACACACTGTGTCTGGAAGAGAAGGTGGAACTGGATAGTCTTTGTCATACAGTGAACCTCAAGAGAAGCTAAGGGTACCCTTGAATGCTTTAATTCCTGATACAGGCCAAGTTTAGAATAAGCATCTGACTGAAACCGGTGATGCATTGGGGATTCTCTGTGCACCACACAGGTTCTTTTTGGATAGTGTGAACCAAAAAGTGTCTCTTATGATACGGTCAGCCCAGTTCTGCCACCATTATTCACACTGAGTAGAATCTTGCGCCAGGAATAGCCCCTGTTGAAACCAGTGGAACTACTCGCAGCATCAAGTGCTACCTTGGAATTGGTTTGGGGAAGAAAACTTCACTTTGGCAGGGATGGAAGAGTGACACTAGGTGAAATCCTAGCCCCACTGATTCAACAGGGCTAGGAGTTCAGCCACTATCACTAGATCCACTGCTCTTTTCTTCCAGTACCTGTCAGGGATGGTCTAGAGAATACTCAGTCCTGCCATGAGGGCAGGGGACTGGACTAGATGAGCTCTCGAGGTCCCTTCCAGTCCTAGGATTCTATGCAAGTTGTGCTCAAGAGTCAGAGTTGCTAGCACAGGGGTGGGCAAACTTTTGGGCCCAAGGGCCACATCTGGGGTATGGAAATTGTGTGGCTGGCCATAAATGCTCACGAGATTGGGGTTGGGGTACGGGAGGGGTTGAGGGCTCCAGCTGGGGCAGGAGGTTGGGGTGTGGGGGAGAGGTGCGGGCTCTGAGGTGGTGCTGGGAATGCGAGATTTGGTTGTAAGGGGGTGCTCCAGGCTGGGACTAAAGGGTTCAGAGGGTGGGAGGGGGATCAGGGCTGGGGCAGGGGGTCGGGGAACAACGTGGGTGGGTGAGGGCTTTGGCTGGGAGGTGCGGGCCCTGGAGTGGGGCCAGAAATGAGGAGTTCAGGATGCGGGAGGGGGCTCCAGATTGGGGGTCGGGGTGTGGGAGAGGGATCAGGGCTGGGGCAGGGGGTTGGGGCATGGGAGGGGGTGGAGGCTCCAGGCGGCGCTTAACTGAAGCAGCTCCTGGAAGCAGCGGCACGTCCCCCCTTCAGCTCCTATGCCGAGGTGCGGCCAGGCGGCTCTGCACGCTGCCCCATCCACAGGTGCCACCCCCACAGATCTCATTGGCCACAGTTCCCAGCCAATGAGAACTGCAGGGGTGGCACTTCGGGCAGGGGCAGCGGGCGCAGCCCCCTGGCTGCTCCTAAACATAAGAGCCAGAAGAGGGCATGCTGCTGCTTCTGGGAGCCTCATCACGCGCACGAGCAGCGGCCTCCGACCCCACTCCCCAGATGGAGCATGGGAGCAGGGCAAGCCCCAGACCCTGCTCCCCAGGAAGAGCTTACCGATTGGAGGGCCAGATGTGGCCCACAGCCCATAGTTTGCCCACCCCTGTGCTAGTGCAAGTCAGAGGATCTAAGTGGCTGCAGAGCAGTTCCCCTCTGTTGGATGATTCCCTCCATTGTTTATGCAGTACACAGTGCAGTTCAGCTACTCCGGCTACGCATTGGGCTCAGGATTTTGTCCTATCTTAAAGTAACTTGCACGTACTGAAGCATGAGTCAGCAAAGACACAGAATGGCATCGTTTGGTCTAGACTTGGAAGGAATTATGCATTTGCAAATTAACAGTTTAAATCTGTCTATACAAAGCTTTCTCCAAGGTATAATTCGCAAAAGGAAAAACCAAAGCACAACTAGGAACAAGATGACATTTAACTGCAAATGAGTTTAGCTTTAATTATTTCTCTATACGGAGGATAAACGTTGTTCAGTACAGTTCACAGAGCCCTGCATTCGAACATGCATTATTGCATATACTGTTGTTTTTATGGGTCATTGAATGGATCACACACAATCAGATATTATGCCAAAGGTAACTTGAAAGTACCTAACTTTTTCTTTCCTATATATACACAAATAGGTGCTGGAACGAGGGGTGCTGCCATACCCCCTGTCTTGAAGTTGTTTCCATTGTATACAGGGTTTACAGTTTGGTTCAATCAACAAAGAGTCCTGTGGCACCTTATAGGCTAACAGACGTATTGGAGCATAAGCTTTCGTGGGTGAATACCCACTTCATCAGACGCAGTTTGGTTCAATGGCTCTCAGCACCCCCATTACAAAAAACTGTTCCAGCACCCCTGTATTTACACACACACACACACACACACACACACACACACACACACACACACTTCTAAGTAGTAAATCCTTAATAAACTAAGGCTAGCTCGCAGTCCTAACATGTGGCTAATGGTGGGAATAGATTCTTATTATTGACAGTTCTTGTTTTATAATCTAATATTAGAACCAGTAAAAAAAAAATCTAACTTTCATTATTGTTAAGATGAAGCATTCACAGAATAATGGATAGTATGACCAGAAGGGATCATTATGATCATCTAGTCCAGTGGTTCTCAATCTTTCCAGACGACTGTACCCCTTTCAGGAGTCTGATTTGTCTTGCGTACCCCCAAGTTTCACCTTATTTAAGAACTACTTGTTTACAAAATGAGACATAAAAATACAAAAAAGTGGCACAACACACTACCACTGAAAAATTGCTGACTTTCTCATTTGGACCACATAATTATAAAATAAATCAGTTGGAATATAAATATTGTACTTACATTTCAGAGTATAGTATATAGAGCAGCATAAATAAGTCATTGTCTGTGTGAAATTTTAGTTTGTACTGATTTCACTAGTGCATTGTATGTCGCCTGTTGTAAAACTAGGCAAATATCTAGATGAGTTGCTGTGCCCCTGGAAGATCTCGGTGTACCCCAGGGCTATGCGTACCTCTGGTTGAGAACTGCTGATCTACTCTGAACCTCTGCATAACACAGCATAGATTTTCAGCCAGTCATTCCTGCATTGAGCCAACAACATGAAATAAAGCATCTTTCAGAAAGACACTAAGATCCTGGCCCCGCTGAAGTTAATGGATTGATGATTTAAAGACCAGTCTTGATTTAAAGACTTAGGGTAACAGAGAGTCAGCGGAGGATAAAAGAAAGGCTGGAAGACCCAAAACCAAGTGGATGGATGTAATACACAATTATTTGATTAACTGCGGAGTTTCTGAGAAACTCCTTCAAGACAGACTGGGATGGAGAAGAGCCGACCCCACACGGATAAGAGTTAGGCTAGATAGAAGAAGGAGGGGAGATGACAGAGAATCTACCACATCCAGTGCTTAATTTGTGCCAGGACTTGCCAGGCTGAGCCCCGGGGGCACCTCTAGGCTTGGCAGTTCGTAGTCCCGGCACCTCTGGGTTTGCTGCATCAGCTATAAACGTTAAAAAAATTCCTTGAGCCCCAGCACCTAATTATTTGAGCCCTGGCATCTCTTTCATTACAAATTAAGCACTGGCCACCTCCGTTGCTAAACTATTTCAATGGTTAATTACCCTCACTAAAACTTGTGCTTTGTTTCCAGTTTCCTAGTAAAAAAAGAAAATCTAGGGCACCACGCTGGATTCCGGGGCACTGAGCAGAGGCAGTAGGAGTTTTGGGATGCACAAAGAGAAATAGTAATTAAATGTGCTCGTTGTTACTACACATTACTTGCCATTTACTTAGGATCAACAGTGACATCTAGGATAGCTTCCAAATGAACAGGACTGGTGTGGATTGACTGATGGATTGATTGTTTCAGGAAGGAACAAAGTCAGTATGAACCTGGCTTCTGGAAAGAAAGCTCAGGGAAGTCAATTTGCGGCGCTATACTTTGGTGGGTTGCTAATAAGTACGCAACACAGGCCACCAGGGAGTCAGCATCCGCTACCTAACCTGACGTACTTGCATACGGCTCATGTGGAGTGAAATTCAATGGCAAACGCAGAACAAAGACTGAACGTTTAAAAAAATACCTTCGCTTTAACACCACAACTAAATGGCACTTTTCACCACAGCTTATACCATTTGTATGGCACTGGAAACTTACATAAGTTTAAACAGTGCGACTAGAGCACGTATACAGAAATACTTGCAGTCCCTCTCAAGAAAACAGTCCGTAGCAGACAAGAAAGCAGCCACAGGGGAAGCTTGTTCTTCCCTTGAGACTTCCGTTAGCCTCAATAAACACTCAGCGAGGGCTAAACTAGGCGAGAGTTTGTGCTAGACATGGTACTATAAAATCAGACGTGCCTTTTATGGACCAGATTTTCAGAAGAGCTGAGAGCCAAATTTTCAGGTGCCCAACACCCATAGCTGAAGCCAGATTTCTCAGAGTGCTCAGTTCCCATCATTTTGGGCCTGATCCTGCAGTCATTATGTAGGCAAAATTCTCATTGATTTCAGTGGCGGGGTTTCAGCATCAACAGTTTGAGAACAGGCCATTTGACATCACTTGACACCTGCTCATGCATATGCTCTCTGGTTTCCCAGTTTCCCAGTGGGTTGTAGCTTCACTTCTTGTAACCACCCCACCAAACAAAACCCCCCAAAACAACTTAATGATCAAACACAACAGGCTGAAGGCCTGATCCTGCAAACACTTAGTGCCTGATCCAGCTCCCATTAAATTCAATGGGAGCCTTTACTGATTTCAGCAGGAGCTGGATCGGGCCCTTAGGTAGCCCCATTGAGCTTAATTCACTTACATTGAACTGTGCAGGCTCTGAGCCCATCTAAGGATTAAGATTTTTTTTTTTTTTTTAAATGAAGGAAACAATGTCAAGGGTTGGATTTTGAAGAGAGGTCAGCACAGCAGCTCCCATTTAAACACTTATTATTGATTTGTATTACAGTAGCCCCTAAAGGCCAGGGCACCACGTGGCCATAGCAGAAAGCGGGAGGTGTAATTTCCAGCTCAGGCAGACGCACGGGCACTACAAAGGTTTGACGGAGCTAGTAGGGAGCAGCCGCTGTGGCAAAGGCCGCGGGACGGACTAGCTGCTCCGAGTACATTCCTGCCCTGGACCCTACATGTGTATTCAGGTGGCCAGCCTCTATTTGTAGCTCCATCAGAGCTACCATGCGTACGTCTACGAGAGCAAGCAGAGACATCCTCTAAGACGGGGTTCTCAACCTTTTTCTTTCTGAGCCCCCCCAAGCTATAAAAATTCCATGGCCCACCTGTGCCACAACAACTGATTTTCTGCATATCCAGTAGATTCAGAGCCAGGGTTGGTGTTAGGGGGTAGCAAGCAAGCCAATTGCCCAGAGCCCTGCACCAAAGGGGACCCCGCAAAGCTAAGTTGCTCGGGCTTCGGCTTTCAGCCCTGGATGGCTGGGCTCGGGCTTCGGCTTTTTGCCCTTTGCCCCAGCGAGTCTAACGTCACCCCTGCTCTCTGGTTTGTTTTGGCGGATCCTCTGAAACCTGCTCATGGCCCGGCAGGAGTCCCCGGACCCCTGGTTGAGACAATCCCCGCCCAAAAGAGCTCAGAGTCCAAGCATAAGACTAGACACAACAGGTGGGGAGAGTGCAAGGTGACAGTAGGACAATAGTGGTCGGCACGACTGGCTAGCCATAGTCAAGTTTTTTGTAGGTATCATGGCAGAGGGATTTGAAAGGGGACACTGAGGTGGCTTTGGAGATGTTTCTGGGGAGCTCCTCCCATGCACAAGGAGTAGTACTCCACATACTGAACGCTTTTGAAAATCTGGCCCTAAATGGCCAAGAGACTAATTATTATTATTTGCTAATTGCTTGGCACTGTACAAGAGTAAAGATAGTCTTTACCCCAATGGGGTACTACGGGAGACACTCCGCAACCTTTATGTGATTCCCCTTATGGACACATCCTTTAGAATTTAATCAGGATTAAAAGGAAAGGGTTGTATAGTAATGTAATCGAGTTGTAAACAATAACCGTCAAAACCTATAGGAGTTAATGGAGAATGAGATATTTTATAAGCTGTTTTTTAATCAGACCATAGCTGGGATAGAATCCTCTATTACATTCTATAGGATGGTTTTAACAAACCCACCTGCAGAAAGGGCATCATTCTCTATTTAATTCTATGGGACTATTCCATAAGGTTATGTAGGAGCCCATTGTTATTGATACAGTGCCAAAAAGCATGCATGGTGTCTCAAAGAGAAAAGAGTGCTCTAAAAAGATTACAATCTATGGTCCCAATCCTGCAAGCACTGACTACTGGGAGAACTCCTACTGTCTTTCTTATTCTGCCCAATGGTACAGTCTGCAGCTGAGAGCCCCAGTTTTAGATGTGATGAGTGCAGATGATAAAACAGTAGGGAGGGGTTACAGTGAAGAATGAGAAGCATTATGGCAATAAGATGACTCAGTTCAAGTGAGAGCACAATTTGGTAATTTCCAGATCAGGTAGAGGCCCCAAGAGCACCAAGTCACATATATCTTAACTATTGTTTTTAATGTTATAACCAGCAACACCTCCAGGAATGAAAAATAATATTTCAGCAATACATAGGGTCTGCCTTAAAATCCACAAAAGCAAAACTCCGTCCCTAAGTCAACCTGCTCTCTATTGTCTCTGAGGCACCATATTGCAGGAATGTCCAAACCCAGGCAAATGTTACTCAGAGCAGGTGCCACAAAACTTAGGGGCACTGGGGTGAGCCCAGCCTTAACTCTGGATCGCCCTGCTTTTGTGGGTTTGTCAGATTATCATTTTTTTTAAATGTAGTTTTGAATTATTCCATTCTGCCTTTCTATATTTTTCTATATGAAAACAAAAAGTTTAAATATCACTATGAAGAATATTAAATTGAAGTGATAATTGTCTGCTCTCCACTGTAGCCTAAAAATTATATACATTGCATAGATTTGGGTGCCCATCTTATTATTTTAACAAGAAAGTTGCCAGTACAAACTGCATAAGGAGACAGAGCTCTCTGAATAAAGACATAAAATAAATGAAATCATTGTAAACCTTTGAAGAAAATAGAAACTCCCATTAACATGCCAAAAATTCAGCAACTATATCCATCAGCTGACAGCTAACACGCCATTCAAAACACACTGTTTCCCCAAACCACAAAGTTGAACACAAAGTACAGTCCACAGCTTAGTCAATGAATCTGAAAACCATTTGTCAACTGCTTTTCAGAAAAGAGACAAAGCTGTTAATCTGAGTTAAATCAGTTCTACAAAACACTGCAATCCCGGGAAGAAAACAATCTGTCTTGGCTTTATACAGCAAAAAAAACGTTTAGGGTTAATGGGTAAACTTAGAGGGGCTGAAGGAGTCTCATCTCTCTCTCTCTAAATATACACACACATAAATCTTTAACAGTTATGAAAGGGTTTTGAGCATATAGGGGTTATCACCATGTCTATTGTTTTGCTTTGGAATAGTATTGTCAGCACATACAAATATACATTCCCATAAGAATATGATCTATGAAATACAAGCCTGGATACAATATAGACAGACTGCGGGCTCCACAATTCCCCTCCTTCCTCCTTCCCCAGATTTCAGCTAACGTTTCAATACCAAAGTAGTGACAATGACTGTTCTTTTTCTTGAATCAAGAGAGAAAAGACTGAATAAACTCGTGCTTTACCTTTTTTCTTTATTTTGCTTTCTGGATTTGTGCAACAACCCTATAAGGACAACAGCTGCTCGGATCCCTGCCCTTTTAGAATGCATCCTGTCAGCCGGTTGTGACATAGTTAAGGTGACACTTCCACAGGCTCTGCTGCCAATATCCCCAACCCTTGGCAAGAGACCTGCTTAAAAAAGTGCAAACCTCCCTCCCCTCACTCGCACGCACACTTCTCTTTCTCTCCCTCTCGCTCTCTCCTCTGCCTTGTTACTCCTGCCTCATAGGTAAAGCTCTTGCCTGAATCAGGTGACTTCTCTTACTCCTGCGACCTTCAAGTCACCTGCCTCCCCTTCCTAGCTGACTACAGCCTCTGATTCTGCTGCTGCTCTTCTGCTCCGGGTTGCTAAGCTGCCAGCACACAGAAGGGTGGCATTTCCAAGTCAATTAAATCACTTAAAACTGTACCAGCCTCAGATGTGGTCATCGGCTCTTGACTATCTGTCATGCCTGCGTTCAGCCATCAACCACAATCCACCACCCCCCCCCCACATCCCCAAAAGAACCGAAGTTGGGGGCTTCTCTTCGACGTTTTAAAGTTCGCACTAAACCAAAGCAGATGCAGAAGTAACATACTGAGCATTTTCATCAAGCCCTGTAATTTGCTGGATGATACCTGCAAGCAAACCGAACGGAACTGCGCGGAGCTGGGACCCACCCACAGAGGGAAGCTTTGAGGTTTTCTCCTCTGCTATTGCTTGTTAAAATTTTTCTGAACAAAAGAGGATTTTTGTGTGTGTGAGAGAGTGTACAGTGTGTGTTTTACGAAGGCAGAGGGCATTCAAAGCATCATTGATTTTATGCTGGGGAAACAAAGATTACTAAAAGGTGGGTGTCATTAATTACCATTTTTTGTCATTTTTTTTTACTTGAAAACAAAACCCAAACCTGCAGTCTAAGCAAAACTAAGTTTCCAGGGGGGTTTGGATCTATTGACACAGTGGTTGTCAATTCACTGCACCAGCTTTAACCAATGGCTTTTAGACTAAATGTAAAGGATATTTTTTTCCCCCCACAGAATGTCATTTCCTGATTGCTGCTGGGGATTAGATGAATTTTAAGAACATTAAAATGCACATGGATTTTGTTTTTAATGGTTGGGATCTAATGTTGCAACTAAAATAACTCCATGATTCACACACTGAAGGTTTTTTTTAAATACCTTGTATAGTTAAGGGTAAAATTCAGATTTTATAACAACCTCAATTTAATTACAGCATCCTTAAATCTGAAAAAGAAGATTTTTTTTTTTTTTACATTGCAAAGTGTATTTTCAAGACATTAAATCTTTTATATACCGGGACAGACCCTCAGCTGAATTAAGTTGGCATAGTGCCAGAAGCTAGCTCATTGTGTTGTGTTTAAAATATGCCACATGAATAAATTTTCTACTTTGTCTCGAAGTGTACTGAACCGTATATGTTAACAGGTGCTGTAAAACGCAGCCCCGCTAGTCTGCTACATACAGTCCATGTTATATTCCTTGCTCCAGCTTTTTTATTAAGTAGACTGTAAATGATCTACCCCAGAGCATCAGCATCAACACCTTTCCTTTTCAAAGTATGTTACCATGGAGATAAAACAAGCAGGTATCTTCCCTCCTCCCTCCCTACCACTTCCATCCTCCCGTATCACTTACCATTCATGCTGGTTTCATTCTCACATTAGAAATAAACACAGGACCAGCTAAATCACTTGGAACACGTTAATTGCAAGAGGAACTAAAACCCAGTCCTTTGGTTTAAGGCATGTACCGAAAGAGAGCAGGCAGGCAAAAATTCTAACCTTCTGAAAGACTAAAATGTAAGCATCTGGCCAAAGACAGTAACAGTTCTGTATCTCTTTTCCTTTAGAGACAGAATCTTGGTTGTAATAAACCTATTAGATCATCTAGTCCACCTCTGCCCTGACGGTGTAAAACTATTCCCTATGGTGTAGAACTCTTCCCTATGGCATACTTTCTAAGTCTTTATCCAGTCTAGTCTTAATGCATGAAGAGTAGGAACACTTTTTGTTAATAATAGGGGAATCAGAGCTGAAGTGTATGCTGTCACTGGACACTAGGAGCTTGTCTTATTTTCCCAGGTTCTTATGGGCACATAGACAAGTGCAATGGCTGCCCAAATAATTCCCAAAGCCACGCATAGACTGCCAGGCAGAGTTTGAGTAGTGATGTCTCTGTTTGAATGTGGATGTCAGAAATGGGCACTGGAGAGTCTCTTTTTTTTACTGAGGGGATATGGGGGAGGATGGGCAAATCTATGCCTATATCAGTCAACAGATGACGTCTTTCTGTGTTATTTTGCCACAAAGAGGCAGTCTCCACCAGCAACTAGTTCATCAGAACAGTTTGGGAAATTGGCGGAGCAAATGCATCAACCCAGTAGGCCCCATGCTATGGTCATCTTGAAGCCAGTTGCCTTCACATCCCCAAGTGCTGAGGAATGTGTTCACCCTAGTAAAATAAGACAAAGGTTCATATTGGAGCTTTCAGTGAAAAGACAAGGACACTTCCTTCCAATCCTCAGATCTTCACAAACAACCCTTCCCCTAGAATAGAGGAATAACCAGAGGGAAGCAAGCAGTAAACTCTAATAATTGCCCTTTGACACTAGAGTTTTGATAGGGACATGAAGCTGAAATATGATCCTAAGCTACCTAGGAACCCTGTAAGTGGGGGAGTCAATCATTAACAGAACATAGGGTTTTCCTCGCAAAGTCCACAAGAAATGTTTGCTCAGGACCAAATAGGCTTCAAAAAGGAACACGCAAAGAAGAGGAGGCTTTTTTTAAACCCATCTTCTGTGCCGGATACATCTCAGCAGTCGTTCAAGGACAGCTCATCCATGTGAAAAAGTGACCCTTGCTATGCTGTCAGATTCACTGAGCCCATGCTGATCTTCTGAGTAAGTGATGGATGCACCTGGCCACCTCAACACAGTTTTAGCTTATGCACCCAGTTTTTCACAGAGGCGGAGGATGTTTAAAGCAGTGGAGTGTGCGCCTCTTGCTCATCTGAACTGGCTTCGCCACCATCTATTTTCTTCCAACACTCTTCAGACTACTACTTTGACTCTGTCTCCCAGTGCCGTGTAAAATGGAGGTGGCAATTCCACTGGGGGTGCATTGTATTCAGTGAAGGAGAACAATCATGCTTTTTATCTACAACTACTAGCCACCCATAGGAACATATGCTTCAATACTCTAGTCATGGTCCCCAAACACTATGGCTTACGATACTGCTGCTTCTCTGGTTGGAGCCACTCCGTTATGAGCAGAAATTCATTCAGCACAATGGAACAGCCATCACCTCTAGTGTGGGACATCTATTTTGCACAATTTTATAAGAGTCACATGGATATTATGAGTGCAACCATTAGGAGGAGGGCATGGGAGGGAACAGATACTCCCCATCCTTATACATACACACCACAAGAATTTATTACCCGGATATGCTCCTTATTGTGACTGCAGCTCTCCCATATTTAGTTATCCAAAAATCATTCTCATCCAAAAGTACCATGCTTAAAGGTGCCTATAACCTTAACTCTGCCCTCTTGCATGCACACATTTTGTTAGTCTTCAGTAACATGATAACATATTTTTATTTCCACAGAGCATCTCCAAAGAGAACATACAATTTATCTTTGTTATAATGAATTCCTGTCCCTCAGCTAACTCTATAAAGGAGATGTGTTCATCAGTGCCCTGAACTTATTTTAACCCTAGAACAAACTAGCCATGTAATGGTATTTACCACCTCACTTGTACAAAGATTTATGCATGAGTGTAACTGTATGCCTGTGTGTAGTCCCACCGAAGTCAATGCTAAGCACGTGCATAAACGTCTTTGCAAGATCATGGTCTAAAGGGACTGGTTCAAAACCCACTGAAGTCAATGGGAAAATTTCAGCAGGTTTTGGATCAGGCTTTACAAAGATGAAGCACTGGGGCAAAGGTGGTTCAGAACTGAGGACACATTCGTTAGAATTCACGTACATCAGGGGTAGGGAAAATACAGAGACCCCGCCCGCCCCACTGAAAAACCAGCCCTGTCACAAGCTGGAACGACTAACACTTGCTCAAAGCAGGCATCACAATGCAACATGACACCATGGCAGCTAGTGAAACTTGAGCAAGTGAGGGGAGGGGGAAATATAATAAATCCTGATGCCGTCTTAATCATCATTTACTGCAGACAGCACTTAACTCCCACTCTGAAGCCTTTTAATAAAGCTTTTGTTGGTCCAACTAATCCCTTTGTTCTTGCTGAAAATATCTGGCTGCTCCCTTTCGAACAGGAAGCATCAGAGCCTGATGAATTTCTGAGAGGCAGTCGCAAAAAAAAAAAAATTAGAACCCATTCTCATGCCAAATTCGATCAGTTCTTTGGCACCTCGTTAGTTTTCATGGGGTAGGGGCCAGGAGTTGGATTTTAAGCCTCTTACCTCTCCCTCTACACAGGCAGATTTGAATTTCATTGAGTCTCTCCCTTCGGAGCCAATTTGCCCCCCTCCCCCCACGTGCACTCACAGAGACAAGTTAAGTATCAATCTTCTCATGTTTTATGCTGAAGTGGCTTTGTATTGATTTCTAAAGATGTTCAATTCTCTCATGTTTGGAAACGGAGAATCACTTAGGTAGATACACTTAGCCAATATTTTCCTTTCCACCTGCATGTGACAAACATCTCTCTTCTCTAATCAATTTATTTGGGGCTTAATTTTCAGCCTATTTGTAATTGACATGATCAAATGCAGCTAGAATGATACTTTAGAGAAAGGCTGGGCTTCTGGTGAAGGCACTGAACTGGAACGCAGGAGAGCTGGGTTCGGCCTCCATCCCTGGCACCGACTCCCTGTGATGCCTCGGGGAAGTCACTTAGCATATGTCTTCGCTGCTTTCGGAGGTGTGATTGCAGCATGTCTAGCCATACCCAAGCCAGCTTTAATCTAGCTAGCTCAGGTACCGATAGCACAGGCTAGCTGCCTGAGTTCACACCCAGCTGGGCTTGTACTTGTACGGGGTGGCTAGCCCGTGCTGCTGTGGGTTTACTGCTATTGGTACCCACGCTAGCCAGATGAAAGCTAGTTTGGGATATGTCACACCTCCAATTGCAGGGTGGACATACCCTCAAGCTCTACCTCAGTTGCCCCTGTGTAAAATGGGTGTAATAACACTTCCACTCTTTGTCTCCTTTTGACTATTTAGATCTTTGGAGAAGGGGCTGTCTCTTACTAGGTGTATGTGCAGCACCTAAAGCCAAGGGACCCTGATCTCATTTGGGCTACAACCACTCGAGGCGCTACTGTAATAGAAACAACAGAAAATAATAATACAATACTGCTTTGGTGGAAAACAACCCCCTGGTCCAATGGTTTCTCCTGTTGCAGCTCAGACATTAGATCTGCGAAAGCGTTTGTAGCAAGGGAGGGGAAAGGGAGGAAGTGATTTTTTTAGGGTTTTACTCTTCCTGGGGACGTTTTTGAACAATCCACCGTTTAGTGGGGATGTCAAGGGCAAGAAATATTTGCTCTTCTTTATGAGCCAGGGTAGAAAGGCTTCTCAGACAGCAAAAGTCTGGCCATATGCAAAGAGGAAAAATGATGCATCCCCTCCAACCAGCCCCTCAAGCCTCTTCAGTCTGAACAACTGGGCTGCACAATACATCTCATTTGGAAGATGTGAGCACTTCTTGGCTTTTGAAGCGGTAGAAGTTTCATCAGCTGGGATAAGTGGCAACTCTCACATAGGAGTCGATCACATTCCTGTCACAAGGATTGCTCGTTTTAACAGAGGCCAGCAAATATAAGAGCAGACATCTTGAGGATATGTCCTTGTGTCCTTAGCCGGAGGCTAAAACATTAAACAGAGAAAAGAACCAGCACAGAGTCAACACAGACTCTGGTTGTAGCAGAAAGCGAGCAGGACAGGAGCAAGGCAATAGCCCAGGGGCTTTGATTCGTTTCCTCGGAATGGTCATTTATTTATTCCCTCACACAATAAAGAGCATTTTACCTTAGCTGAAACTGATGCATTAAGCATGCGAGGCAGGTAACTGTTGGGAAGGCCAGGCTGGGGAATCCATTATTATAGCTCCGAAACAAAGACAACATTTTATCTGGGGGGATTTTGGTCACAAGAACCCCTCTGTGGTTGTGCGCATGGGTACGTACCACAGAAAGATGAGCTGTATTTTTTTTGTTTGCTGCAGTCTGATGAAAGCCCTCTAGGGTAGCTAGGTAAAGTACGTCCTGAAAGCCTGGAGGATGCGTGGCAGTGGGCAGGCAGTCTTATCCTTTGCTGGAGGATCCACATCGTTTTCTGTCTCTGTTCCCTTTCCCAGAAGAGGCTCATTGCGCTCCTCTAGAACGCACACTCTTTCATGTCATGCTCATTGTGAGTCATCTTCCCAAAGAAATGGCACATCATGCACATCGAGTAATGATTTCTGCTTGACAAATAGACTGTGAAATGGACTACCGGATTCACAAAGAAAAGCCGGTGCATAAAAGAGAATGTGTGTCAGGCTGCAGATGGCTCTCAAATACAAGCCACGTGCACATTCTGGCACAAGGCATATCAGACAGAAACATGGGGGGCCGGGGGGAGACTCTGCTTGCAGAAGCTCTCTGCATGGGGTTCCTCTCTGCTTGAAAGATTATTCCATACGCCCCTCCCATCTCCTATGGTAACTTCCTCCAAGGGAAGCAGTAAGAATTGTTGGCTACAGCATCCCGTGTGACACATTGCCATGAAGGGCAGTCTCCCTCATTCCACACAGTGCCAAAATTAAAACTAGTCCTCTCCGCAATAAAAACCGCGTCTACAGGCATGAAACTTCCCCTGTGCAGAGGAACATATCAAGGCCTTCTGCTCCAATTAAATTCCACTTAAACCCTCAAAATAAGTGGTGCATAGGCCTCGGTGCTGCGACCCTGCAGGGAGGAGGAATTTTTGCGATAGAGCCTTAGATATTCGGACCTGTGTTAGGAGTGATTGAACATTGGCTGGGCAGCAGGGTTATCCCACCCGTCCACAGTGGGCATAAGAAGGGAATTTATTTAAACACGGCCAAAGGCCAGCACTTCTCACAGAGCAGCAGCCCTTTCTTGAGAATGCATCTTGGTCCTAGCACTCAGCATGAGCCCAAGGGCCAGATTTACAAAGGTATTTAGGCACCTAACGATGCAGATAGGTGCCTTTGTGTATCCCACTGGGCATCTAAGTGCCTAACTCACCTACCCAATACCTTTGTAAATCTGGTTCCAAGTCTTTATATGGGGAACCTATAAACCTTCCAGCCTGGTATTTTGGGGAGTGATACCGACTGAGCCATACTATAAAGCAAAGCATTGTTAATTATGTTTCTTCCCCTTGTAAACCAGAGGAAATAAAGGGAGCAATTTGGCTGCATGTTGCACTATTGTTTTTTCAATCCTGCTGTCACTTATAATAGAGCTGGTTGGGAATTTTTTGAACTTTTTTGGGGGGGAAAAATACCAATTCATCAAAACCAAAACTGTTTGCGAAACAGGATCGTGTTCAATGAATTTCCTGACTCAAAGAAAAAGAATTATGAAAAACATTTTCAAAATGTTGCAACATTGTTTTCAACATTTTCAAAAACAAAAAAAGTATAGTTTTCCCATTCAAAACAACTTTGATTCTGAATTTAAGCTACTGGGGGAAAAAGGGAAAAATCAAAGCAAAATACTTTGAAATTATTAAAACAAAAGGTTTTGATTGACCCAAAAACCATTTTAAAATCAGTTTTCGGTTCATGAATATTTAAGATTTTGACTTCGTCCCAGTTCAAGAGGGGGAAAATTTTCAAACTCTCACAAATGATCACAGAATGGCAAAACCATTTCCTGCCCAGCTCTACCTGTAATGTATCTACTAATGTTATAAGTCGTAGATTTACATACGTACCTATAATTTCCACTGTCACACCAAAGTGGCTCCCTCTTGTATGAAAAAGGATGAAGAAAATTTCAGCCTTTGACAGGAGTTCAAGGCACAGTTTAATTGTCTTTCCTTCAAGCTCTCTAGTCCTAATGTTCCATTATCACTCGCTAATGCCACAGTGGTACAGTATGTGCATGCAAGACCTCTGTTAGACAGAACACTTTGAGCAACTCTTAACCTTGTCTATCAGGAATTTCCAGCCTGGGGATGGTCAAGAGGAAATCGTTCTGGGCAGCATCCTAATGTTTGGAAGGGAAGGGATGGTGTTATTTTAGCTACCCTGACAATATTAGAAAATCTTAACTACTGTAATCTTGAGAAATGGAAGATCACAGGAATCTTGTCAAGATTGCTTCCATTTATATAGCATTGCGCCTTGTGAATTGGATTTTCCCATTTCCTTTCCATTGTCCTTGAATAATAGTCGCTCCACTAGTGAGCAAAATGATTTCCTTGCCATGGGTTGACCGCAGGATAAATGTGGCAATGAATGCAAAGCAGAACACAACTTCATCTGTTTGAGGGCCTGATCCAAAGGCGAAAAGACTCCCGCTGATGACAATAGCCATTGGATCAAAGACGCCAAGGTGGTCTCAATCTTGATGTAACGTCAATGGAACCAGCACAAACGTATCATGATTTTGAAGCGTCGTGGTTCATTGGAATCCACGGGGGATGTATTAATATCATCCAAGGGCACACAAGAAAGAGTATGAAAAGCAGCCCCCATGCATTCAGCTATGACAAGTCTGAGCCCGATGCCAGCACTGACCAAATTTGCGTTGTGCTAAAGAACGTCAGTTCCAACCTGCAGCAAAGCGGCTAATCCATTGCAGAGTCTGTCGACTGTGCCAGATTCTGCAGCGCTCTTGTGCTGTGACCCACTAGGGGCTTCACTGAATGTACCAGATTCTTTTCCCTTTTGTTTTTCAACTGAGTTCAGCGCTCCAAAACTAAAAAGATAGGAAAAAACTCTACAGGGCCAGATTCCCCAACGAGGATTGTATCCAGTAAAATGGTATGAAGTACGACCCAGTGGGTAGCACAATAAGCAGGGACTTGGGAGACCTGGTGGTTTCTATTCCCTGCTCTGCCAGTATCTTGGTGGGTGACACTGAGCAAATCACTTTGCTTCTCAGTGCCTCAGTTTCCCCATCTGTAAAATGGGGCTCAAAATACTTCCCTGCTTTATAAAGAACACTGAGATCTACACAGTGCTTGAGCCAATGCTTTGCATGGCCTGGAGGCAGGGGACCACTAGCCCAGAGCCCACTTACCACAGATGTATAGATGCACATAAAAGAAACAGTGACATAAACTTAGCCCTCTATGCACTAAAATGCATCTCCCATAAGAGAACAGCCTTGTGTACTGTTTTTCTTACTTACTTTTTTACAATATTATCTTTTTAATGATTAAATGACCTTTGAGGAACTGTGGCTGCAATTGCTGCATGAAAAGTAAACATCTGTTAAAACGGCCCTGACATTTATGCTTCGGGGAAAACAGTTTTGCAGCTAAACCACCATTTTAATTAAGGGGGGTTAAGGAGAACTCGTT
The DNA here is from genome assembly GCF_013100865.1 of Trachemys scripta elegans. Lineage (NCBI taxonomy): Eukaryota > Metazoa > Chordata > Testudines > Emydidae > Trachemys > Trachemys scripta. The sequence continues at coordinate 10,394,761 of NC_048315.1, read as the reverse complement.
TTAGGTTTGGACAATTATGTGCCATTATGAATATAGTGTTCGTGTGCCAAGTTCATTTATGAAGAACTTAGTAAAGAGCAACACTAAAGAAAATGCCAAGAAAGAGGTACCAGGAAATACCACTTTGTAACAAAGTCAGATAAAAACTTCATCCTTGGTATTACAGAAACACCCATCAATGACTGATTTTCATTTATTTCTATGTGAGCCATACAATTTATAGACTAATATAGGTTTTCCATTTTAACACGACGGAGCAGCCTACTGATGTCCCTAAACTGCTTATGGACGCAGGTTACATTCAGAGCATTAAACCAGCACATTGTCAATTTAATTTAAATTGTGGGAGGGGAGTTGTGCCCAGTGATTAAAACAAGTGAATCAGGACATCCCTGTCCCTACCCTCAACGGCTGTAAATCCACTGACTCGTATGATACTGGATAGGTCCCTTAACCTCTCTATGCCTGAGATTTCACTGAATACAATAGATACATTTAGGATTAGGTAGCTCATGGGTGCAGAGGCATAAATATTTAATATTGATTAAGCACTTTGAGCCTGTCATTTGAGAACCCCAAAGAAAAGAAAAGTACAAGTACAGCGCCTAGTACAATAAGGCATAGATCCTTAACTGGAGACCCTAGGCATTACTGGAGGAAGATGAAGCTATTGGGCCTAATCACAAAGTCCCTACTCAAAAATCCCATTGACTTTCACCTTCACTCTCTGCTCTGTTTTCCTACAAAGAGCAAAACATGCATTTTTAGTCCAGGCAATTTTTATTTCAGATAAAGGAAAGCAACCAACAAATTAGGAACAAATGTAAAGTCTGCATGTTTATGTGCATGAGTGAACTCAGTGACTCAGGCCCAGATTTTCTAAAACTAGGCACCTAATTCCCATTGCAATCAATGGAGTTAGGCAACTAAATACTGTTGAGGATCTTGGCCTTAGTCTGTAACAATCTGCATCTGAATTAAAACTCCCCCTCCAGCCATTTTGTGAAGGGCCAGAATTATTTGTGTCAAATTCACAACTAATTTCAGGTTGTCCGAAATGGCAATTTTTGTGGAATGAACTATTCATCTGAAAAATTTCATCCAGTTCTATTCAGCCACCAACCCTTACCTACCCCTGCTGCCCAAGAGAACCAGCCGACCTTTGCATGCCTACACTTGGGCATTCTTTTGCAGACTGAATGATCAAAGGGCTAGAGATGGAGAAGAGTGGGACGAGAGAATGGTAGGAGAGAGAGCAAGAGAGAGAGAAATTAATAACTGGTTTATGTTGGAGGGGCAGTCACATTCCTATATCTCTGGCACAGGAAAAAGGAGATTCTAGAACGTGTAAACTATGGGAAAGGTGATTAGGGTGCCTCAAATATGCAGGTGGAGGAGGAGATGCGTGCCTCCAATTTCAAGAGAAGTACCACAAGAAATCTACTGCAGTGCTTTAGATTATGTTACAAACAGCCCTAGGTAATCGGATTATAGATCTGATGGCCTCAATTAGAAAAGCAGAGAGTAAATAGCAAGAATGCCCTAAACAGATATATTCTCTTGAAGTGATATATTCCTATGCACCAGGGGACCTGAACAAATTAGGGAAACCACACTGACAGTGCTGTGTCAGTCAAGAATATGGTAGTGTCTGGATTAAGTGTTATTTTAAAAAATAATAATAATTTGGAGGAGGATGCAGAACTAGTTATTAAGGCCTGGTTTTCCAGGGGTTGCACTGGGTATAAATATTTACATTCTGATCTGGCAGCGTTCTGTGCTCACTTCATAGAGGTGGAAATAATTATACAAGGTCAAGGCAACAGAAAAACCAGGCCCTTCGATACTGCAGTCTCAGACTGACTTGCATGTTTCATACAGTGCCTGATCCTCCAAACACTTATGCATGGGGAGTGGAATTTTTCAAGTGAGTTTAAGAGAATTAGGAACCCACATCTTTTGAATTGGGTGCCTAACTCTCCTACACTGCATCTTTACTAGGAAAAAAGATGTTTTTACCTCAAGTTACCTAACACGAGGTAAAAACCAATGAAAACAAGGCACCTTGTAGCTTTCCCATGAGCTAGCATGTCAAGTTAAAGACTCTGGGGAGATTAGGTTTTACTGTGAGCTGCTAACCTGTGCCCATATCTAGATTAGAATATGAATTTAATTCACACACTTCAAGCCTAAAATCTACTGGTTTGTTTGCAGCGCTGTATGAAAGTGATGGAAGGTTTTAGGGAACTATTCATATTGTCAACATTCATATTCAGTAGTCATACTTTCCACAGACATTTATTTGACTGGCCAGTTCTACCCGCACAATCATTATTTGCACAAAAATGCCACAAAGGATGCAAGCATAACAATTCAGGAAGAAGATTTGTTCTGTGTTTGCACAGTACCTAGCACAATGAAGTCCTGGTTTACGAATGGCGCTCCTAGGTGCTACCCAATGCAAACAATAAATAATAGTAAGCTTAGAAGTCATTACTGACAATTTGTCCCACGTGGTTTTAAATGCCCATCTCCAAAGCTTTGCTGGTTAACAAAAATAAAAAATATGATTCAGTTGTTTTCTTAATATGAGGTCATTTATAAAAACACATCAAATGTAGAGGAGAGACTGTACATTTTACATTGCATAAATCTGCTAAACTGTAAAGCAAATATTTTTATGGCTGAAATCTTGCAGCTCAAGATGTACTGGCCCATGATTTGCTTCCATATGGACCATAAAATGCACAAATGTAATATGTCAAGTTTTATTCCTCTGTGAAACTGTGGAAGACCAATGGCATAAACCACCAGAAAGCTTAACATTTAATCACTTTATTATATTGCTTTGAAAATCAAGTTTGAGACAAAAATCCAATTGACCACTTTCAACTGATAGGTCTAAGACCATGGAATAGCAATCTCCGGGGGGAGGGGGGTGTTGTAAACAGGTTTCAGGGAGTCACAGTCATCAAGCTCTCATCATATTAAATGGGACCACGGTCACAGCAAGGTCCCAGATGAGCTGGAAGGGGGACCGAGACAAAGAAAAAGGGGTCCAGGTATGCAAAATGAGGAGAACCATTCATCTAAAGCAAGGTGGGTGGTTCTGTACATCCTTCATTCAATAGGAGAGTAGACCCACTAAATAAAGATGAGACAACCTCATGTTTTGGTTTGCGTGGGCACAAGAGAACATTTTGTGCATCATTTTGGTTTGCACCAATTCTCAAGCCCTGAGTCCAGGGGAAATGTGGAACTCAACCAAACTCCCAAGCGTCACCTGGCTTTGCATCAAGAATATATGCAAAACCCACAAGTTATTCTTGACTGGGATAGGAGCCCTAGGTTCACTCAAAACTAGCCTCACTCTTGCCCAAACTTAGCAACATATTTTGTCAAACTTTCTTGCAGGTGATTGAATGAAAACATAGACCTCCTAAGCATCTAGCAGCATCTAGCAGTGACCACTGTTCAAGAAAGGATGGCTTTGTGGTTAAGGCATTGAACTGGGACTCGGGAGATCTGAGTTCAGTTCTTCACTCTGCCACAGACTCCCTGTGTGACCTTGGGCAATCACTTAGTCTCTCTGTGCCTCCGTTTCCCTTCTATTAAAAAGAGGATAACAATATTTCCCTATCTCATAGGAAGTTAGGAGGACGTATGCAGTAATGGAGATTATCATAGTATATGAGTATGAGAGCCAGATGAGTACCTCGGTAGATAGAAATGCGAGGATAAACTAGGCAGACCAGTGGTCGGTTTCAGTAGGTCTGTTCCAAAGCCATTGGGCAATATTCCACCTTGCTACAACACACTACATTCATGTTCCGGGGCTGAATCAGACCCATTGGGTCTGATCTCTTTGGTACCATTACCGAGCTTCCTTAGGAAACAAATGGGGAGCGTGATCAAAGTTGCGACAAAAATCTTTATGAACAACCACCACCAACCTTTTGTTTTGCAACAAAGCCAAAGCTCAGTCAGTGAGTTGCCACTGCTGCTGAAAACAGAACAGGACCGCGGGTGAGTGCCAGTCATGTCTGAAGATCAACAAATACTTAAGATAAGCCATCCTTAATTGCTATGAAACAGACAGAATAGATGAACAGATAATGACCTGGGCTGTAATGTGTGCACCCATTGTGTGGTTAGAGAGGCTTAAAAAGAGACTCAGCAGTATGTTTTGATTAATCACAGAGAAAGAATAACCAGAGGATGAGAATGGGCACAACACTGATATTGGATTTACCGTATATCTTCGTTTAGAAGCCAGGGTTTCTACTAGAATATACTTCTTTCAGTGTATTACTTGGCTTTCCCCCACCAATTTGCATGGCGAGGTGAGGCTAATGTAATGGATGAGGATGACTACTAACAAAGAACAGCTTCTAAACAAATTGGATCAGGTTTTCTTAAAAGATGGAGCCACACGCAGTAGAATGAGCCCCGAGCTGTTTTTAAAATCAGCTTTTAACCCTGGAAAAGGAATCACACCTCAGCACTGCATTCATCCAATACTTGGCTTGCACTGAGATTCTCTCCTATGATACGGCCCCTTTGTGCCAGTCAGTTGGTGCACAGTGTGTCTAAATGCTGATAGATCCAGCCAGCTGGCAGTCACCCTGGTGTGGGAAAGTCCCAAGGTAAAGAAGTGACATAGCTAGTTCAAATGCCAAACCCTTTCTTCCTTCCCTTCATACCCCCTGTATAGGGGACATGGCCAGGAGAAAGAGGATGTGGGTGCAGTTTTGCTGCACTCCAGCAATCCCCAGCTGATGCAGTGGCCCTGTGGGGTCATACCTACCTAGTAAAGTTTAGAGCAACCCCGAGGCTGACCCAAATTGTGCCAGGGACAGTGTCAGCATAGAACTGGGCTTTAGATCAGGGAGCTGCAATCAGCACCTTTGTGGGCTCCCACTAGCTACACTGAGTGCATACTGTGCACAGCTGAAAACTAGCCAGGGTGTGTACACTCTTTTTGCCTAATTCTGAACCCACTCAGCAAGGGGGATTCAAAAGCTTGACTCAAAGTTTGTTGGGTTCACATCTCACTTGGAACTGCCACGGGACCAGAATTTGAGTAGGAGCTACTGTATCTCTTGCCAAGGGACACCTGTGACACTCTCTGACACCCACTATTGTTTTAAAAAGGAAGCAGCCCTGTGGGACCAAGCATAGGCAGTTTATCTGTTATAAGGGGTAACATTTTCAAAAGCAACTATGTGACTTAGGAGCCTGAGTCCCATTGACTTGCCGTGGGGGTCGGGCTCCTAAGTCCGACGTACGTTTACGAAGTTTTCCCAGTAACTGCCATGAAATCCCAGCCACCCTGCTGGATTTGCTCTGTCTGGCAAGCCGATCCCTGCAGGTGCTTTTGCAGACTTTAAAGCTTCAGTTTTATTAGAACATCTCGATTTAAATGCAAGCAATGCTCACAATACGCCATCGGAATACAAAACAAAGCGACAAAGCCAACCGCAGGGACTCACTCCTCCAACAGAACCAGCGCGAGCTGCAAGACAATCCTTGCCGGTATGTCTGTAGTTTAGCCGGCTTCTTTATCAATCCGACGCACCAGTTTAGCTATCACATTCAAACGGGCTCTAAGAAGGAAAGAAAGGTGCTAAGGCCTTGATCCTACCCCCCGCTGAAATGTACGAGAACTTGTCATTAACCTCCCTGGGTACCAAATCCAGTTATTCAAAGCCAATGAAGCTACACCAATATATAGCAGCTGAGGATCGGTCCTGTAAATCGTACTACTATCAGGATTCTCTACAATACATTTCCACATCGGCAGGTATCCAAACTCAGTACATACAGCTCCTCCCATCCCCTTCAGGGGCCGTTAAGAAGCAATTATATTTCTAAGCAGCAAACAGGAGATGCCATTTTACTTAAGTAGGGGTGTGTAAACTGTTCCTATTAGAGAACAAAGATACAGTATGTGCATCCTTTCTGTAACTACTGCTTTCTATCTTCATTTCCACGGCACAGATAACAGCTAGTCAAATTATTCACGATAAATAAATTATCCAGGGCACTTAGCCCTTTTTTCTGCTTGTGAATTAAACCCAGTTTCTGTACGGGTCTCAGTGTACATGACCAAATTTCAGCCAACACGGCTCACAATACAAACTGCTTGCTTTGACTACTTGACCGCTATTCATTACTTGTGGCCTGTGTTAACACACTCCCAAAACTGAATGATTAAATGGTTAATGTTTGTACGGTCCTTTGAAGATGTAAAGCTTCAGATACGTGTCATATTATTAACTGTGAGTAATGAGACTTTAAAATATCCTGGAAATGTGCAGACATTTTTAAGATCATCCAATTTAAGATAAGAAAAGCTATAGGAAAATTACAAACCAATATCTGTACTCGAAGATGTTTTTTTATTACTGATACAGAATACACTGAAAAGGCAAGTGGCTTTTGAAAGGAAACCAGTTAGATACTTTTGTTTAGAAGTGCCATTAGATCCCTTTCATGCTGCGATATATCGCTGCAATACGTAAAGTACATACGGAAGTTAATATCTATGTTAGCAAAGTGATAAAAATGAATTTGCACCAATGGTTTTGGTCCTGAGCTTAGAACAAACATAGTAAGAATAGATTTCCCTAGGCTGTTAGTCAAGGCCATTTGTGCCTTCATGGTGCAGTTCCTTCTTTAGTGCAGGAGCAAATGGGAATCAGGCCACCAGGGTTCTACTCCTGGCATTGCAACACACTCGCCGTATAACCTTGATCATGTAATTTCACTTCTCTCTGCCTCGACTTACCGATCTGTAAAAAGAGGCTAAAACAACATGCCCACTTCAAAGGGAGATAGTAAGATTAAATTAATTGTTTGTTACAAAACTTTGAGATCCCAGAATTTATATGATGCTGTATAAATCATTCCTTGATTCCCACCTCTCCCATTTCCAGCCAAAATGCTCCAGCAAATACCATGCTGGCATTCCAACCAAGTAGCCCACCCCACCTTTCTGAAAACCAGTCAAGGATGCGCTGTTTGATTTTGCATCAAGTTCATATTCCTTGGTTTCACTTTCAAAGCTGTGCATAGCTTCATCCTGCCCGCATCTCAGTACTTCCTTCCTCCTGGAACCCGCTCATAGCCCGTGTTCTACAAATCTCCCATTTACACTACCTCGATCACCTTCTTCTACTCATGGCTCCAGGACTTAATTTTAGGGTCTCTGATATGAGCCGCCTTAAAAAGGCCTGATATTCAGAAAGTGCTGCACACCTGGCCTCTGAAAATGAGGCCCCATTTAGGGTGAGTCAAGGCAGAGCACCCAAAATCACTAGTTGCTTTTGAAAAATGTTAATCTGTGTTTTCCTCTCCGCAGATCTGACCCAAAGCCCACTGAAGTCAATGGGAGTCTTTCCATCGACTTCAATTAGATGTGAATAAGGCTCTGTTTTGCACAGTACCAAACACCTCACCTGCGCTCAACAAATTATAATGAAAGGTACCTCCAGTGTCCAAGGAGGGAATGGGTTGCAATCCTAAAATATCAATGAGTGAGGATGCCTTGAGTTTGTGTCATTTCTTATCCATGTTCCTCTCCTTATTACAAGAAATTGGACTCAGGCTGTGATATCTTAACCTTTTAAATATTCTAGCTGTAAATTATCTAGTTTTTCATTTCCTCCTCTCTATCTCATCTGCCTGCCTGTTTCTGCTTTCATCCCCCACCTGGTTACTCTCACCACAAAAAGGAGAGACCAACCAATCAAAGCCTGGATCATTAAAAAAGGTCAGAACGGCGCCACATATCGTTGCCTGTCACAGAGCAGACGACTGATTCGGAAGGAAAGAGTCCTCATCCTCGGTACCACAGGTCGTAATGAGGACAGAGAGTGGGATGACATCAATCCATTCTCCTAGCAGTGAGAGCAGCGAAAGCCTAACGAGAATGGGAAATGGCACTAATGTAACCCGTTCTCATTAATGGCCCTTCTCGGATGCCGTACGCAAGGCCCATGTCATTAATTCTGCTAAGGATGAAACATCAACCCTAGGCACATGTTCCAACTTTCTTGGGACTCATTAGTCTAACACAGCTGTCATCTCAGCCAGAAAGAGCATGGTATTAAAGATTTATTTAGCCCAGGAAGATTACCAAAATAATAACCAATTTAAAAGAAAATCTTATAGCTTCCTGGATAATATCATGTAAATTATTCAAAAAGGCTTTATCAATAGCTATTCAACTCACAATTCATAGATTCAGAGGTTTTCAGGCCAGAAGGTACCAGTACTAGATCATCTCGTCTGATCTCCTGCATAATTTATTTGTTGGTAATCCTAAGAATTTAGATAGCGGCATCTACCTTTATCTAAAAAATCATCATCTGTGACTAGAACTACATCATCATCCATCCACGTTTCACATCTTCCAGCCAGGGTCACAGTAGGGAGAAGCGAGCAGGAGCTGCCATCGATAAACATGTAAAGACGGTGGACAGTACCAACAGCACACAGCAAGGTGGCTCCTAGAGTGTCTCCTGTGATGCACAGGACCCTGGGATACCAACCCTGAAAGGGTAACACTAAGGTCACATAACAAAAGCGGCACTGTGGATACAGGTACAGGCATGTGCACCAGTCTCCAGCACAGCATATCTGGACACTCAGCGCAAATATGGGGAACAGGCACTATCATGTTCACAGTCAACTCCGAGTGTCGACATACTCCATGAGGTTCTTGTGACTTTCCCTCTTTAACAACTACTTCTGCAGCAGCCTCTATAAGATGCAGGATTGATGATGATCATCTCTTAGACAGCACTTGTCAGCCACAGATCTCAAAGCGCTTTACAAAGGAGATTGTAACCTCTTTTGGGAACCAACTTTTCGTTTTGTGTTTATACAGCGTGTAGCAAGCACAATGGGACTCTGGTCTCTGACTGGGGCTCACAGGCACTAAAGCAATATAAATAATCAATAATAATGCTCATTATCTCCATTTTACAGATGGGGCAAATGAAGGCACAGATAGGTGAAGTGACATGCCAACGGTCATACAGTGAGTCAGTGGCAGAGATGGTCAGTGGCAGAGAGGAGTATAAAAATATTGCTCAGGCGTGCAGGAGTGAAATCAGGAAGGCCAAATCACACTTGGAGTTGCAGTTAGCAAGAGATGTTAAGAGTAACAAGAAGGGTTTCTTCAGGTATGTTAGCAACAAGAAGAAAATCAAGGAAAGTGTGGGCCCCTTACTGAATGAGGGAGGCAACCTAGTGACAGAGGATGTGGAAAAAGCTAATGTACTCAATGATTTTTTTGCCTCTGTCTTCACACACAAGGTCAGCTCCCAGATTGCTGCACTGGGCAGTACAGCATGGGGAGAAGGTGACCAACCCTCTGTGGAGAAAGAAGTGGTTCAGGACTATTTAGAAAAACTGGACGTGCACAAGTCCATGGGGCCGGATGCGCTGCATCCGAGGGTGCTAAAAGAGTTGGCGGGTGAGATTGCAGAGCCATTAGCCATTATTTTTGAAAACTCATGGCGATCGGGGGAGGTCCCAGATGACTGGAAAAAGGCTAATGTAGTGCCCATCTTTAAAAAAGGGAAGAAGGAGGATCCGGGGAACTACAGGCCAGTCAGCCTCACCTCAGTCCCTGGAAAAATCATGGAGCAGGTCCTCAAGGAATCAATTATGAAACATTTAGAGGAGGGGAAAGTGATCAGGAACAGTCAGCATGGATTCACGAAGGGGAAGTCGTGCCTGACTAACCTAATTGCCTTCTATGATGAGATAACTGGCTCTGTGGATGAGGGGAAAGCAGTGGATGTGTTATTTCTTGACTTTAGCAAAGCTTTTGATACGGTCTCCCACAGTATTCTTGCCACCAAGTTAAAGAAGTATGGGCTGGATGAATGGACTGTAAGGTGGATAGAAAGCTGGCTAGATCGTCGGGCTCAACGGGTAGTGATCAATGGCTCCATGTCTAGTTGGCAGCCGGTTTCAAGTGGAGTGCCCCAAGGGTCGGTCCTGGGGCCGGTTTTGTTTAATATCTTTATTAATGATCTGGAGGATGGTGTGGACTGCACTCTCAGCAAGTTTGCAGATGACACTAAACTAGGAGGCGTGGTAGATACACTAGAGGGTAGGGATCGGATACAGAGGGACCTAGACAAATTAGAGGATTGGGCAGAAAAAAACCTGATGAGGTTCAACAAGGACAAGTGCAGAGTCCTGCACTTAGGACGGAAGAATCCCATGCACTGCTACAGACTAGGGACCGAATGGCTAGGTAGCAGTTCTGCTGAAAAGGACCTAGGGGTCACAGTGGACGAGAAGCTGGATATGAGTCAACAGTGTGCTCTTGTTGCCAAGAAGGCTAACGGCATTTTGGGCTGTATAAGTAGGGGCATTGCCAGCAGATCGAGGAACGTGATCGTTCCCCTTTATTCGACATTGGTGAGGCCTCATCTGGAATACTGTGTCCAGTTTTGGGCCCCACACTACAAGAAGGATGTGGAAAAATTGGAAAGAGTCCAGCGGAGGGCAACAAAAATGATTAGGGGTCTGGAGCACATGACTTATGAGGAGAGGCTGAGAGAACTGGGATTGTTTAGTCTCCAGAAGAGAAGAATGAGGGGGGATTTGATAGCAGCCTTCAACTACCTGAAGGGGGGTTCCAAAGAGGATGGAGCTCGGCTGTTCTCAGTGGTGGCAGATGACAGAACAAGGAGCAATGGTCTCAAGTTGCAGTGGGGGAGGTCCAGGTTGGATATCAGGAAAAACTATTTCACTAGGAGGGTGGTGAAATCACTGGAATGCGTTACCTAGGGAGGTGGTGGAGTCTCCTTCCTTGGAGGTTTTTAAGGCCCGGCTTGACAAAGCCCTGGCTGGGATGATTTAGCTGGGAATTGGTCCTGCTTTGAGCAGGGGGTTGGACTAGATGACCTCTTGAGGTCCCTTCCAACTCTGATATTCTATGATTCTATGATTCTATGGGAATAAAACATGTACAGCAGCTTAGTGGCAGACGCTGGAATAGAACCCAAGTCTATTCTCCATGTCCAGTGTCTTATTCACTGGACCAGCCTGCCTCCTTAAAATAGCTCAGCGTCTCTATTTGGTTATATGCGGTACACACAGTTCATGGGTTTAAAAGCAGCAGCACAATTAAATGAAATTGTGTTCTTGTTCATTTGGTGTTTTTTCCACCCATGAATAAGGCTTTCAGAAGAGACAAGTTCCAAGATTTCAGCATTAAATTAAATTAAATCAAATCAGCGGAGGAAATAAGTCTTTACAGTATGTGCAGTTCCTTTGGATTTTACTAGCAAATCAGTGCACTAAATGCAATCACTTATCATTAATGTCACTAATAAATCCTGATTTAGGATGCACAGTAAACTAGCATACAGTAAAGCTGTATATCTGATGGTTCCAGAACTACAGACAGCTTCTTTACCCTTGATTCCTTCTCTGACTTCTGTATTAAAAAAAGGCCCAAATCCTAAAACCATTATTCAGGCAAACCCCCACGGAAACCTCAGTGCAACTGGAATGGGAATATCAGGATTTAGCCCATAGTTTTTTAAGCCACCATTTGAAAAGAAGCTGGCAACAGATTTGGGGGCTTTCTAGTAACAATGACCTTGATTTACAGAATCCGACTATCGCAGAGAACCTGACACTGACTTGGAATGCTCCACATAATCTGCACACTAAGATCCTATAGTCTCTTCTGATTAGGAAGAAAATCTCCTCAGGTTTTATTTGTTGTTATCAGCATGCCCAAGTAAATAGGGGCTAGAGCTGTGATCTGTATCACAACACCACAGATTGCTACCGTACCCTCCACTAGGAAACATGAGAGTGGGCTACGCTGTGAGTCCTGTAGCGACGTGGTGGTGCCTCATTGAGGTGCCTAAATGGAAGTGGAGTTCTTTTGAAATTCTGGGTGCCGAGCCATTCTGAACATTCCAGCCCCGGTGCATGGCCATACTGGCGTCCTGGTTCATGTTCTGAATAGAGCTGGTTGGGAATTTGCCCTTGGAATGATTTTTGGATGGAAAATGCCCTTTTTAGGAAATCTAAATGTTCTGTGGGGAAATTCCAATTTTGCCCAAAACATTTGGTCTTCCCTTGTGAAAAATCAAAACGACAGGTTCCCACATGGGGTCTTCACCTCCCTGGCTTTCTGCCTCCCCCCTCTTCAGCTGCTGGAGAGGCAGATGGGCTGGGGAGCAGGTGGAGAGCTGGGGCACTCAGCCTGTCTGCCTTCCCTGCAGCCAGGCTGGGAAGGAGGCAGAGAGGCAGGGAGGTGAAGAGCCAGGACACTCGGCCACCAGCAGCCGGCCTAGAAAGCACTTGGGAAATTGGCAAGAGTCTTCCAAGCAGGCAGCCAGCAAGGTGAAAAATTCCATTTTGGGGGGGGTCCTCCCAAAATGGAATTTTCTGGAAGTTCCTTCCCACAAAAAAAAAAATCTCAATTTTTTTCATAGGAAGGGATTTCCATTCCCGGACAGCTCTGCTTTCAAACATAGTTCTTAACTCTCGGGACAGGCAGAATCTGGGAGCACTGCTGAAGCAGTTTGCGCTGCCCTTGGAGAGATGGGAGAATCGAACATGGAGCAGGTTTCAGCATTCCTCCCACAGAGGGACCAACCATCACAGTGAAGGTTAAGGGAGGCCATCCTCAGGGCTCAGAAAGGGATCCCGGGAGGAAACAAACTTTCTATCAGTACTGCAGTTTATGGAACAGTATGAAATACTCGACTGACTTTTTCCTCTGACATTTTGCTTTCTTTATAGAAGTACAAAGTTGAGCTTTCAACTGATCGCTGCTCTCCATAACGTCTATGTCCCCTACTGAATGACAGCAGACATCCATCATCCGCTAGCTCACTGCATAGATTCTAATGCCAGGCTATTCAGGATCTGAAGAACAACTGACAAGGACATAGGGCCTGTAACTGGGAGTATAGATTCTAGCCAGTGCTGGACAGAGAAAGGGTTAACCCTTGCCCTCTGCTAGTGAAAGGACCACAGGGAATGACAAGGGAGCTGGCCTGGGAGAGCTGTAGGGAAATGATTAATTCCCCAGCTCATTGTAAGTCTGATTCAAAACTCATTGAAATCAGTGATAGTCGTTCCACTCACTTGGCCATGGTTTGGATCAGGCCTCATAAGAGGGAAATGCTGAAGAGCTAGGGGTTCCCCCCCTCTTCCTTCTCCCTCTGACCTGCACTGAGATGAGCTTTAGACCTTTGTTTTAGCCTTCAGCTGAAGCAGGCGGTGCCTCTCACCTTTACATGGTTGGTGGGAAAGCTTGTTGCATTTGTCATTGCTCCTAGAGGAGGAGAACGTTCTTTCCATTTACTTTCTGATGTTACAACAAACATCACCTATGTATCTTGAGTCTTACTCTCCGATCACCGAGACACTAAAGACAAGAGCACAAAACCCGCCCCTGTGAAGCAGTAACTCTAGAGTTTAGGAAAGATCCACTTCTTTAAGCTGGAAACAAAAGGCCTCCCCTATGCTGGAGCTTTGCAGCCACGGAGGCCAGCTACCAGCGTAACTACATTAATTCATTAGACAGGCAAAGCTGATTGACACCATGATTTGCACAGGTGCGTCTAACACCAGTTTTATGCAGGGTAAGGCTGGCCACTGATCACTGAAATCCCTAGTGGAGATTTTCCGCTGGACAGGGTAACAGAATCCAAGAGATCAGCTAAATCCATTTGTAGAACCTGAGGAATCTCCTGATAACAAAATGGATCACGTAGGATGATGTTGCTCAAATCTTCCTTTGTTTAGATGTTCCTGAATCATCAAGGTTATCTCAGTGCCTTTCAGATTGTTTATTCAGAAGGATCGTGTTCTTGGTCATTTGTCAGGCTTTCATCCCATAGGCAGAATGAAAATAAATTGTAAAACTTGAAACAGACTAAGGGCACAAGCACTCTCTAGATGATCCAAGGAGAATGGATGGAGTTTGAAGAGATCAATGCCTAGACAATTTGATAGTGCTGTATAAATCTCGTAGGTTTCTCCTGAAATCAAAATAAAGTCTGGGTGTGGTCAGCACAGCCGCTTGAAGGAAACAGAAAGGGGTTAGAGAAAACACATGACCCTCTGGAAAAAGTTGAGAGCTGGTTATCATCTTAACAAGAAAACAAAAAGTTTAAAAAGCTTTAGCTGCAAATGCAAATTTTCACGGAAGCACTGAATATTCAGCTCTCTCAGGAAAGCTTTACTCTTCAGAAAAATGCTAATAACTTTGTCTGAACAGTAGTCTTCCAGTCACACAAACTGCACTCCCTTACCCTGCTTTCCATCCACTAGACAGGCTACCGGTATTTGAGTCGCTGTCTCTCCCTGATCCCTGCAGCTGCAAAACAATGAAATAATTTATTCTGTACTCCCAAAAACAAATATCTGACCTAGTGACGTACCCACAGAATGGGAGATAGGAATTACCAAATTCTCATCCTGGTTCTGTCACTGATCTGTGGTGGGGCCCTGAGAAAATCACTTAACCACTCTGTCTTGGTTTCCATATCTGTCCAGAATGGACAATAATATTCAGTGAAGCCAGGGAGACAAACGTCGGTTTTGTACTCCTGCATCCCTCACTGTGGATCATCTGCTTCTACTCCCCACACGGAGGGAGGCTTCATGAAATGTGTAGTCACAGCTCCACACTGAGGGAGTTATTACAGAGCTATAAATCATCCCAATAATTTAACTTGGGCATTAGCACATTTCATAGTGAACTAAACGTGCATACAATTAAGTCTACCATACTGTAAATCAAACAGGAGCATGTTCAAGGCAATACATTATGCAGACACCAAGATACTGTATTTGTTATGCAAAATGACTTTGGAAACTCAGCATTCGTCTCTCTCTCTCACACACACACACACACACACACACACACGGCAAGGCACTAATTCTGCCCTGACAAACGCCAGTTTTACATTGGGGTAACTCCATCAACTTCAGCTGGGTTACTTCTGATTTGCACTGGCATAAGTGAGATGAGAATCTCATCTCAAGCAGATTGCAACACATAGGCAGAACATCTTAGTTCAGGGTGACCTGCCAGCCTTAACCTAGAGGGAGAGACCTGAACATTTCTCAGGATCTGGCGGTTTTAAAATTAGAACCTGATGTGAGGAAGTTTGCTACCCACCTGGTTCTGAAGGGTTCGGGACACTGGGGCTGATACCATCCAAGAAGAATCTGACTCAAAAACTGCTTTCTGTCCTGTGACTTGTGTCCGGGTTCTGGAACGGGCTATGGGTCTAGAAGATCGAGCCAGCTGGAGCTCTTCAGGCCGCCAAGCTCAGCTGCTTTACGTACCAGGCAGGAAAAGGAAGCTAGGAGGCAGCTCCCATGAAAAGTCACAGGATCGAGAGATTGTGGATCCGAATCCCAGAGCAAGAAAGACTGTTTGTTCTGAGATTGGGCGTGTACCCTGGAGTGGAGAGCAATTGCTTTATTTAGAGCTATATTTGTACCAGACGAGAGGGGCTAGGAAGGGAGACGGAAAAGATGGTCACTGGAGACTCAGGAGGTCTGAATTCAGTTCCTAGCTCCAGTCTGGCTTTTAGCAAGGCACTCACCCACCTGGCACCGTGTGTGAAATGGGCCTCCCCGCCTCCCAGGGATGGTGTGTGTTGTCCACATACAATCCATTAAAGACCGTGAGGTGCTCAGATGTTACGGTGATGAGGCCTGCGTAAGCAGATGGATTGGCCAGGACAGCTCCTATGCAGGGCTAGAAGAAACCTCCCTGGGATGAACTCAAAGAAGTCAATGGGACCAATATCAAGGAAGCAACACTTTCTACCTCGTACAACCTGTGACTGAAGAGCTGAACCCTGCTTTATTGAACAGTCTGATTACAAACTACAATAGGTTTGTCATCTGTTTAGGTAACAAAATGCCACGCTGCCTTCCAGCAGAGGCAATTAGAAGGTGACACATCACTTACTTTAAGGCTCCTGCTAGACAATGCTTTTGAATTGTCTACTGCTCCCCTTGAAGCGCCTCCGTTATTATCTGTCTTGCATAAATATGTTGCCTGGTGGGAGTACGTTTGTAGAGTTAAAACACAGATTGTATCTCAATGACACATTCTCACAAGGGGGAATTGGCTGAAGACAATCACGTTCAGAAATTGCTTTCTATTGCTATTCACGCGTTTTCTCTTTGCCACTCTTTCTAGAGCCGAAAGGGGAAAGGCAGTGTTGTCTAGTGGTTAAAAAGAAGAACTGGACATTTTGCTGTCTAAATCTCCACCAGCTTGCACAGAATCTGTGGAACTCCCAAGCTCCTGAGAGAGAAACAAGAGACAAAAATCCTCACACAGAAAGCTTGTGCCTACACAAACACACACGCTCCCCTCGAGCTCGCAGAAGCTGCATTTCCAAGGCTACCTGCAATACCTGTTACCCTTCAAATCACTCCCCTGTGCATGTGCCCATACACACACGCACACAGGATTCCACAGAAAAGTGAACATGCTGCAACTGCAGTAGTTTTCCCATGGATTCCCCCAGGGGCTGAACAAATGATGCACGTCCTCTCCAGTGCTGCCCGGACTTGCATTGTCTCCAGGCACATGTGGGCTTTACACTGGGCCTAGGGCAGAGACAAGGGTGCAGATAAGGCGCCTTTCTCCCTCAAGCAGAGAATCTCATGGAGGACCAGTCAAGCGCTAGGACTCTCCACCGGGGAGATTCGAATATTCATGGGAACGGCTTCCCTATTCGCAACCAGATCCCAGCTTCCATCACACTCGGTACAACTCCCTATGCCCACTCTGGCAGCAGCAGCATGTGGTGGTACAATGTGAAAGGCAAAAATAAAGGGCAAACTCTGTCCTCTTAGATCAACCTAGTCTTTTTCTGCCATATTCACTTGGAGACGGCCATGAAAGGAGAAAGTCAACCCTACACACACATCCCTGCACCTCCCGCCCTTCACATGCCCACAAGCTAATCAGCAAGCTCATTTCACTGAAATGAATGGAGCTACTTCAAGTTACACCAGCTGAGGAGATGATCTCAAATGTTTTCTCTTTCCTCCCCTGGCTGCTTGAGGACCTAATGCAGCTCTGCTAAATCATTAACAACGTACCCTAAAGAAACACCGCACAGGTCATTGCAAATATATTAATTTTCCCTTATCGGCGACGAGAATGCAGAGTTCACCTTTCCAATTTGGGGGAGAATGAGCCCAGCTTGCTTGTACAATGTAGGGGCTGTTGTAGTCCGTGGTACGTGACACTGGTAACATTGGAGGGACTCGCTGTGAAAGGGATGACCTTTGAGTCTTCACAGAGATTTCATAATACAGCACTAACCTATTCAAGTACCTGCCAACCCTCTACATCTCTCTTTTGGATAGGAGTCTGAGAAGATCCAGGGTTTTACAATGGCCCTTTAAAGATGCGAGCTCCTAAAATATCATGTGGACTCGGACAAAATGTTATCGTTGTTCGTTCATTGCACGGGAAGCCTGTGAACTCATAGCCATGCACTATAAAACTCTGCTGCAACACAATGCCAGATGTGCTGCTTGGTGTGTCAGTCACAAGACAGAAAGCCTGATTCTCCTCTGGCTTATACCAGTAACCAGCCTAATTCCATTGGCTTCGGGGAAGTTACTCCTCCAAGGGGGAGGAGAATAGGGACCAGGTTGCATTTAACTCCTCCAGGATGATGGACAAGACAATAGGAGCCGATGTCCTGTTCAAAACTGTCGCCCAAGCCCTCCTCTGTGAGACTGAACCTAAAGGCCTACTCATCTTAAGGGCTGGTCTTCCCTGCATTGTTAGCTCAAATTTTGCCCCTAATCAGACTCCCTTCCACACAGGAAAATCGCAAGCTTGAGTTAAGTGGTGCTTTAAGCTCAGGCAAGGTGGCCTGGCAAGGATGGAGGGTTGATGCTGAAGTGCTGCTGATGCTTGTGACAGTAATGCAGTGGGGACATGGCAGTTACCACAGTTCATCAGCTGCTGAGCCAATGACTCTGCTAATATCCAATCACTCTCTGTAGCACAAGCCTTCTTTCGCCGCGTGATCACGCACTCGAGCGAGGCTAGCTCGGGTGGAATAACTCGAGCTAACTGTTGCAGCGAAGACAAGTCTTAATATAAGCAAGTAGCCTCACTAGCTTCTGGGATTTAAGCACCTTTTGAAGGTTTACCAGGCTGGAGAAAGGGTTGGTAGGATCAGGCCACCAGCCCAGTGCCTAGAGTGCCCAAACCTAGATCTGGGCTCCATTGTGCTCAGCGCTGTACAAACACATGATGGAAGAGTCCCTGCACCAAGAAGTTTTCCATCAACAGACAAGGCAGACAAAATGAGTGGGGATGAGAAAGAAGGGAGTACTAGTAGACCAGATTTTTACAGGTGGGAAACTGAGGCCAGGTCTACACTAGGAACATTTTCCCACTATAACTACACCTGCAGACTATACCACCAAAGCTCTCCTCGTGGGGAGGCAGCTTATACAGGCAAAACTGAGCCTTTACCGGGATAGCGTCTTCCACTCCCCACCCCAAGCGAAACAAACTACACTGGCAAACATTCCGTGTGCACTGGGGACTTCTACCAGCACAGCAATGTCTCACAGGGATCACACCTTCGCACACCACTGACCAACACAGCTATGCTGGCAGAAGTCCGTAGTATAGACAAGGACTGAGGCATAGAGAGATTAAGTGACTTCCCTAAGGTCACCCAAGAAGCGGCGTGGCAGAGTTTAGAACTGAACGCAGTCTACATCAGGAAGATTTGCCAGCACAGCTATACCAGTTATAGCTATACCAGCACAATCCCCTAGTGGAGACACAGCTTATACCAGCATCAGAAGATCTTTGTCGGTTCAGATAAACCACCTCGCTGAATGACATAAGCTATAGCTGTGTCTACAAGGTTGGTTTTTTTTGCCAGGATATCTATGTTGGTCACACTCCTGGCCCGCATAGCTATGCCAACAAAAATTTGTAGCCTAGATCTGGCCTAGGGGACAGGTCTACACTAGAAGCGCTACATCGGCGCAGCTGCACCGATGCAGCTGTGCCGCTCTAGCACGTCTGGTGAAGACGCTTTATGCCGACGGGAGAGCGCTCGCCCATCAGCATAATATTTCCATCTCCGCGAGAGGCAGAAGCTCTGTCAGCGAGAGAGATTCTCCTGCCAATACACCGTCCATTTGGACAGCGTTTAGGTTGCTGTAACTTGCGTCACTCAGGCGGGTGTCTTTTTCACTGTTATTGGTTCACTTTGTACTGTTATCATTACGTACCTCTAAATCACAGCCAGGGGTATGAACGGCAGTGAGTGTAGACATACCCACTCTAGCTGTATTCTAGCTAGCTCACTAAAAATAGAAGCAAGGAAACTGCAGTGAAGGCTTCAGCACGGGCTGCACAAGCAAATGTGTACGCAGGGTGGTTGGGTGGGCTTGTCCAGCCCACGCTGAAGCCTGCACTGTGGCATCCTCGCAGCTATTTTCAGTGAGCAAACTAGAGTACAACTATTGCAGGTACATCTACAGGCTGCAATGTAGACACACCCATTGTGCCAATATCACATGTACTCATCTGCACTGAAGTGTTAACGCACATGTAAGGTGGACCTATGAAATACCTATTCCTTTTCACTCCTTACTCTGCTGGCTAATTAAGACTACAATTTAGGAGACAATACAGCTCCAACTGAAGGATACAATTCCCATTAAAGTAGGATCCTTCCCTAGAAAAATCAATCCCACAATTGTTTTGTTTTGTAGGGTTTTAGACACTTGTATGAAGCCTTTGTCTTATGTGAAACAAGAGGGCTGGTTAGGTATCCCTACTGCTCATGCGAACAATTTTTTAAAAAAAGTGTTTCTCTCGCTCCTCATTTTTAATCTTCTGTTTCACAGTTCAAACTGACCATTTAAAAGAAAAATTGTAACTTTTCTGCTTTCCTCCAGCTGTGCAACATTTGATTATTCCTGACTGTTTATTCGATACAGCAAAACATAAGCAGGCTATTGGTATCAATAGCTGGACAGAGCCTTAATTATTTTTCACTGATCTTAAAGCTTGACCTTTTAATGTGTTGTTTTTAATATTGGCTTTATTAATCCCCCATGAACACTCTCCTTACATGCTCCATGATGGGTCCTGTATGATCCACAACAGATCGCATCCCAATATATAGCACACATGGTCTTATTATATGATGGTTTCCTATGAGAGATATAGCTACCACCCATCAGAAGAGCATCTGAAACTCCTTCCTGGACTATTTTACTTATACTGTAAGCTCCTTGGGCCGGCACCATCTTTTGTTCTGTGTTCATACAACACCTAGAGCAATGGGGCCTTGGTCCATGACTTGGTCTCCTAGGTGCTATGGTAATACCAATAATAATAAAAATTATGTGAACTATCAAAAGATCATGTATTTGTTCAAGACAAGCTTGAGCCAAAGCCCATTGTAGTCAGTAGAAATTGTAAAGTCCCTGGAGTCTGGACTGTCTTCTTTGTGAAATATCTGTAGAGTGCCTAGTACAATGTTATCATTTGTATTGATGTCGTGTGTAGGAGCCCCAGTCATGGACCAGGACCCCAGGTGCTAGGTGCTGTACAGACACAAACATAAAGGTAGTTGCTGTCCCAAAGCGCTTACTATTTAATGGGGCTCTGATCCTTGATTGCGGTTCCTAGGCCTTACTATAATACAATTAATTTATTATTAGACTTCTATTGTCTTTAATGGGTTTTGGAGCAGGCCCTATATTCCTGTAGGTAAATCTCTCTCGCCCTCTTCTCCTGAATCTTGTTTCTATACCAAATTTTAAAATTCCTAAAGGTTAAACCGAAACCAAATTGCCAAACTTAATCATTAAAATGACCTCGGAGACACCTACTCAATATAATCTCAACTCTTTATGAAATGAAAGGGGATCTGCTCACAAATATTAGGAATTCTGTTGTTTTCTTTTATTGATCATCCAGGAGAGAAAAACTTCCCGCATCACGCAGAACATTCAGCATCCCATGTGGACTTCTGTTTTACGAGCTCCAGCTAAAGCAATAATATGTTTACAGAAATGCATTTTGTCCTCAAAACCGGGAGATTTGGGAGCAAATATCTATAACCATATGGCATCTTTATCTCTCTAGCTATAAGAAAAAGCCATACAACTAATATTTGCTTTTATAAGGGTGTTATTCTTGTATGCAATCTCCTTTTTGTTGTCTGCAAACAGCACTTAGTCTGACAAACTATACATGGAGTGGGAGGGGAAAAAGGGATACAGAAACTGAGACATTTATTACTTGTGAAACACTGTTAAAAATAAACCTAAGTGGTGACGATAAGTACTCTGGGCAGATGTAATTGTGGATAATCTAGCTTTAAATATGTGAGGGCTGTTTAGACAGCATCACTAAATGTTTTAACATATGGAACTTGGTAATCCATGAAAGCAGAATGTTTTGCAGAATGTCTTTTTATTAAGCATAATTTGCATTGCCGGGATCCCAATTTATTGCTTTAAATCGTGTATTTTGAACTTGACATTGTTAAAAAACACCCACAGATGTTAGTGGCAAGTTAGCGAGAAGACAGTGACTGAACAGATAGAGAACCGAATTCTCTGCTGTATTGATTTGCATGTAACTGTCCCACTTTAACCAAGCAGAGAATTGGGCCCATAATATTTAACACAAACAAGTCTTACCACATTAAAGGTCTGTAATACAAATCTTTCAAGCCAAAAGCATCTTTGTTTTCCTGCTTGTTGTGAAGAAACTTCCTTCATCCCATGAGTGTGTTCAATGGGCTATAATAATTCTTCCACCTGTGACAATTTTGGGTTTCATTTCCCAGCTGTAACAATAAAGGCCCTTTCCCTGCACAGTAGCTAGAGATAGGGGAAGAAATTAGGGTTGCAAAACCTCGGACAGGTTTGGGGTTTGCCAAAGCACGGCTGCCTCAAAACCAGGTCTCATTTTAGCTGAAGCTCAAGGGTATCAGATGAATGACCTAGCGATTGCCACCCTTGGAGATGGGACTTTCTGTGTCCCTCAATACTCTCCAGGTGCCCAGATACAAGCGTTTGTCTCTCACTCAAGTTTTACTCTGCTGCTAAATGCCCCATTATCTCCCATTAGTGCACTTTATGTTTTGTCCATTTGGTTTATCTTTCCCGTGCCAGCTGTCACATGGCTGTTGTGCCTCCTTTCATCCCCCTAATACTTTGCCCTTCCCCGTGTCTTTCATCTGCAGTTCTCAAAGTGCAAAGCTTTACAAATCCTCATTCATTTTTATAGAACCTCTATGATGTGCAATAAATCAGTTTTGCTCCCATTTTACAGAAAGCGCAGGAAAAGAAGACAGAGAGAGGCCTAGAAAGGGAGTGAAGTGCCTAAATCCCTTTGAGGAAGTGGGCCTAAATGACTTGCCAAAGGTCACACAATAAGTCAGTGGCAGAGAACTCCCGACTTCCAGAACCCTGGCTCTAACCACTACTCATGCTCCTCACCCTTTAACTGTTTCTCTTCCAGCACCTGAGTACATTGTTCTAGTTTCTGAATAGAGAGGCTTGAAATAATTAGACCAATCCAGGCCATAGGTTCAGCTTCGAGTTTCAATACCTCTGGGAAACTTGGCCAACATGTGACAAAGTTTGTGACTGTTAGTAGGGGCTGTTTGCACACATGAGAATTCACTGACCCTCCCCCCTGCCCTCAACACAGCCTTCTTTATGCCCCCAACAAGACCTAGCATAATCCTGGCTGTATAAAAATTAAACACAGTGGGGACAATTTAACCAAACGTGTTTGGTTTTGAACCTCAAAGGCCCTGGTCCAAAGCTCTTGGAAGTCAACAGGCTGATTCTGGGAGGGTCAGCTTTTGTTCTGGGGAAGACAGGGTTCCTTGCTTTACCCAAACCAGTCTGGCCAGAGTTATTTAGCCCTCATGAGATTTTTAGTTTTCATCCTCACTGCAAAACGGAGCCTGGGCTCTACCCCATTGCTCCTTTTGGGTCAGATACCCTGGGCTTAAAGCACTTCCAGTGTGTATCTCACAGGAGTCCCTCCGTTAACACAGATGAGGGACTAGATGCAGACGAGAGAGCAGTAATAATGAACTCAGTACTTAGAGATAGTAAAACATTATTTATTACCCAGTTAAAGTGGCTCAGAAAAGGACCCACTTACATTTCAGCCTGACACCGGTCTCACCCATGGACCCCATGAATGAGACATGTGCTAGGTCAAAACACCAGAGTCCTGTGTCTAATTACCTTTAAGTCAGTAATACCTAACGGTTTTACTACACCTGTGTACTGGGCTGGATTTCCCTTTGTGGAGCCTGTGCTCTCATTCCATTTTACCTTGTTTGGAGTTTGCTCTCTCCTTTAATGGGGAGGCTGCACATTTCTGAGATACAAAAACCTCAGCAAGTGCAAATTATTGTAGCTCCACTGACAGGCTATGTCAATTTATACCAGGTGAGGATGTGGTGCATTAACTGAGTTTCTCTGATGCCTTCTGCTTTGTAATTTGTTTTTAAATGCCAGGCTGCATGGGGATGTTTTGGGGGGGTGGGGGACAGAGAGATAGCATTCCATGATGGGCTAGATCCTTAGCTGGTGTACACGGGTGCACCCGTTATTGATTTCAACAGATCTATGCCAGTTTCCAATATCTGAGGATCTGGCCCCATCTTTGTAAAGACTTTCACATGCGTCTCTAGCGTCTAGTACTCCTGACTTGAGAACATTCTCCATTGCATTGTGCAATTCCTAATATTTTGGATAAATCCTCCACTGATATAAATGGGTGTAACTATGCTGACTTCAATAAAGGTATGCTGACTTACCCCAACAGAGGATCTGGTCCATGGATACACTCTCAAAAGCCCTGGGGAAAATTAGAGCTGTCATTTATTTCCTTGTACTCCTTCTTTAGAAATAGCCCGTGCTACCTTTGCCAGCCCAGGGCCTTGTAAGCTGACTCCACTCCTGTAGCTTTTGGCTTCACCATGACATTTTCTTTTAAGATTACACGCCTCAATAGAAAACTAACTAATGTGCTTATGAAGAGCCATTTGGTCCATGGGGAAAGCGGGATATTATTAACGGCTCCTCTTATTTTTTCTGGCAAATGAGTGGGATTTTCAATGTTCGTTCTGCACTTCTAGACCAACAACCAATATTTTGTCTAACCCCAGACATCTGCGCACTACTTTGATCTCATTCAGCTCCTGTGCTCTCTGAGAAAACATTATCCATGTGTCTTACCACTGATCAGATTTCTTCAATATTTCTGTGATAACATATTTGTGGTCCAGCTGCAAAGACACATAGGGTGTATCTTGTTGCTTTAAATTATATGATCCTCTAATGTAAACATCCTAAAAATATCTCTTATGTAGACCTTTATTTATCATATTTACTTTACCTCCAGATTCCTGTCACCTTGAGTAATCACAGCCCTGGTTTGAAAAATGGTAGCAATTTATTTTTCTCATTTCATACATGTAGTAGGCCTCTCAGCCTCTCCATTTAGTCCTCCTTTTGCAGCAATACCAGTGAACCACCTCGCAGGAGGTGAAGGAATAGTTTGCAGAAATCCCTATTAAATAGCCCACAAATACAGCTTTATCTTCATGATGTTTAGCAATGAACACTGGCTAATTAACCACCACGAGAGCCCTGTCAGATAAATATTACGATCCCCACTTTACAAATGGGGAAACTGAAGGCAAGAGGTCGAGAAATCTGCCCTGTGATTGACCAATGAGACATTAGCAGAGGTGGGATTAGACTTCAGTACCCATCCTGTCTCATTTAGACCTTACTGCCTCTGTGTTAACATTGTACTGAAAACAAAGTGATCACAACACTTCCAAGGCTGAAATTATGGTATTTCTATCCAAAACTCTTGATTCACCAAAATTTGCTTGGGGAAACCTCCCGAGAATATTATAGGCCTGATTCAGCTCTCACTGACACTGGTGTTAATCCACTGAAGTCAATGTTACACCAGTACTTACACAAGAATAAGTGAGATCACAATCACACTGTGTATCTAGGCTAATTTCTGGCATTCTCAGTGCTCAAGCCAGTTACCATGGGCCTTACCATCACACAAAGCCTCATTGAAGCCAGTGGTGTTTCCTACCCAGCGGGATAGGAGTCTGCCTACACAGAATTCATTGTAGGATCAAGGCCTACGAAAATAGCCTCTCTTATCGGTATTTTAGCACTTCCAGTTCTGGCAGAGTTTGGAAAGGCAAATGCCTATGGAAATTAAAATATACAAAATGCAAACGTTTCAACACCTTAAAGCAAGCTCTGGTTTGAGTCTAAAAAACTGGTCATGGGCTCTTACTAGGCACTCAGATAATAAGGTGCTAAGTGCAGTATAAAAATAGCTAGATTGGATAGAGTCCATCATTTTATAGTGACATGACTGCTAAGGTCTTGTCCACACAGTTATACTCCTGGGGAAATTCTGCATCACTGCACATGCACAGAATTAATGTCCCCTGCAGATTTCTTTCCTTCCCCTCAGAAAAATGACTTCTGATGGGGAAGCAAAGGGAAGCCCACAAGAGTGGTCATGTGCCCCTCCCTGGCAGCGCAGGCGTTGGTTTGGGCGCCTGGAGTAGCCAGTAGAGATATAAATCACCGCTGGGATAGGGGTGGAGGGACTGGGCACTCATACATGTGAGAGAGGGGGAGAGAGAGAGAGAGACGCTGTCCCTCTTGCTTGCTATGGTGGCACCTTAGGCGTGGAGAGGCAGGGCATGGGATGTTTCTGAGGAGGTAGGCCTGGGGCAGAGGAGGATGTAGCAGCCTGCCTGCTTAGTGAATTGTTCCCATTGTCTTTGTGAATTCCCCGAGGAGTATAAAACAGGTGTAAATGTTTTAAGGCTCCTCTACATTGCCAGAGTGGTGTAAAGGACAGTATGGCCTTATAAATGGTTATGGTACTTTAGTGATTAGAACTGGTCTAAATTTTTGGACTGAAAAAAATTCCTATCAAAATGTGCTCCATGAACTGTTTGTTGCTGACCTTTTTGGAGATGGTCAGTAGCCAGTATAAATTGTGAGTTTGATTCCCCCGCCCTCACTTGCTTTTCAATTGCCTATGATGTAACACTGAGCATATGGCTGCATATATTTGTTGACTAATAACTAGAAATAAAGTGTCAAACCTCACTACATTATTATGAGACACAGGGGGTTTGGGGATTTTAATTGAAACTGGTGTGACTATACTGCATTATTTTGACAAATAAAATATGCAGAATTTTGCAGAATTTTAAAATATTGTGTGCACAATTTTTAATTTTTGGTGCTGAATTTTTAATATTTTGGCACAGAATTCCCCCAGGAGTAACAAAGAAGTTGCACTGGTTTCACGGAAGTCATCTTAAGAACCAATTTAGTTAATCCTGTGCAACTCTTATATTGGTTTAAAACTGGTTATATCCGTTTAGCTTGCACTTATAACTTTACCCAGGAAAGTTGGCTAGCTCAGTTTAACATATGGATTTGCACCAATACAAACTGGTTTAAACCATAACAACTTTGGTTCAACTAGTGGGTTTAGAGCAGCCCGAAAACTCACCCTCCTGGTTAGTTCATTCCAGTGTCACCCTCATGACTAAACTTTTCAAAGACAAGTATATTTTCTAAATGATCGTCTCCCCCTGAAGTGTTAAAGTCATTTTCTGGAACTCCCAAATCATACATAGCACCATGCAATCAAACGCTAGCTCTTGGCAGGTGTTATTTATCACACTCATCTCTTCTTTCCTTTCCCCTCTTAGAGTTCAGGTGTTTTTAGGAATCACACTGACTCCTGCTCTTCTTCCACTCGCAAATAACTGACACCTCCCAGGCAGAATCATTATTTTTATGACATACACTGAATCACATAAATAATGTTGTGTCACTAGGAGACAAAAAAATCTCACCTACACCAAGGTCTATGTCTAAGAGATGAATAAAATGCTCAGCAGGAGGACTGCACAAAAGTACAGTGTGTTCTATTTAAATACAGTTCAATCAGCCTTCGCACGGCCAAAGCACATCTAGGGTTGTTTCTACTCAAAACGTGGCTCTGGAAGCAAGAAGGCAATTCAGTATTCAAATCTTCAGTCTTTTCAACCTTCCCTGTATTGAAATACTAATTTCTTTTCCATCAGACTGCCCAGAACAGAGCAGGGATAGGCAAGGTCAAACACTGAAACCCTCTGTTACTCCACAGTACTGCAAGCCATCATGACAGTGGGTCAAATTCATCAGGGGCCAATCCCGTTACACTCAACTGAAAACAATGGAACTATGATTCACCTGGATCAGGTTCTGCAGAATCAGGCCCCAAAGCCCAATCTTTCTTCCATTGAAGTCAATGAGAGCAGGATCCCCGGGACGGGAACTGTTTGGAGTGAGCACTTTGGATACACGGTCAAAGGTGTTTAAGTGATTTAGGAGCCTAAGTCCTGATTTGAAAAAGTGATTTGGACACTTCGGCTCCTAGAGTATGTCTACACTGCAGGTGGACAGACTCGCTCCAGTGGGGCTCAAGCTAGTGAACTAAAAAGAGCAATGTGGATGTTCTGACTCAAGTGGAAGCTCAGGCGACAGCCAACCCATAGGCTCAAATCAGAATGTCCACCTTGCTATTTTTAGCATGCTAGCTGGAGTCCGGGTTGGGAGGTTCATTCCCAGTCACAATGTAGACATATCCCTAAGGGCTTTTAGACACGGGGAGTTATTCCTGATGATCTGTTCCTGTTTAACTCAATGTGCGGATGCTGTAACCCTGGAATAAAGGTGCCCTTGGAAATGGATTAACTGATTTGGTATAAGGCACTCATATTCCAAAATAAGAGCATCCACACACGGAGGTAATCAGGAATAAATTAATCTGCTTTAAATTCACAGCCCAATTTATTCCAGATTAATTTTCTTGTGTAGACAAACCCTAAATTTCATTCAAAGACAACCGGATTTAGACTCCGAAGTCACTTATGTCAGTGGCTCTCAACCTTTCCAGACTACTGTACCCCTTTTAGGAGTCTGGTCTGTCTTGCGTACCCCAAGTTTCACCTCACTTAAAAACGACTTGCTTACAAAATCAGACATAGAAATACAAACAAGTGCCACAGTGAACTCCTACTGAAAAACTGCTTGCTTTCTCATTTTTACCAGAGAGCTCACAGCTTAGGATTTAAACAATTCACAACAGGTGAACAAACAAGTGGGGAGAAGGAAGGCGAGACAAGGGAAAGACAAGTGTGCTTGCATTAATTAGCTCATTATCCTCCGTCAAAACTCTCCTTAAAACCAAGGCCTACAAAAAAAAAACCTCAACAATGATTTGGCTGCTAGTATGCTGAGATCACAGCCTATCATGCTGACTGATACTATCTCATTGTTTCTTTCTGCTCCTCCATCTGCCTGTATCCATCTGTTGTCTCGTCTTATACTTCAATGGTAAGCTCTTAGAGGAGGGACCATCTTTTTGTTGTCTGTACAGTGCCTAGCATAATGGAGTTTTGATCCATGAAAGAAGCACCTAGGTACTATGGTAATACAAATAACAACAACAACAATTATACAGATCCAGATGGGATTTATTGTATTGCAGGGTATCCTGACATTTTGAATGGTATTTTGGGTAACCACACTATGCGATTTTATCAGATGGTAAAAATCTCTTTGCAAGAATATATATATTTATTTATTTGACAGTAAATACTTAAGCCCTTGTGATTAATTTGTTATAGTCTAATGAAACCACTGGATTAGTTCCTTAATGTTCCTGTTTACGTTCACGGCTAGGAGAAAATAAAGAGATCGGGAAATTGGCCGGACTCCAGTATTATCCAGGCACTCATTGTTTCTCTCCTAACTAAACATATGATTTATGTTGCAAAATATTGCTTATTCCAAAAGGTACAAACTACATCTGTGATTCACCACAGATCCCAGTAGTTACAAGGCAGCATTTAACTGCAAATGTAAGTAGTGTGTATATATTTCCACTTCCCTTTACCCTTGGATAACTTTTGAAGAAAGGCTGCTAAAGACTACACCGGCTGGGTTTACATAACGCTGTTACATGCTCTTCACAAACAAGCTAGAGGACTTCCATTATTTCATATAGTAGTGGGAACAGCCAATTAACATACTGATTTATGGAGCGAAGTGTTAACTGGGTCCCCAGCTTTGAAAACCCTTTGGTCTGTCAATAAGCTACAGTAGAAATTTTCATTAACTTGCCTCTACCTTCACCAGAGGTTTGCAAACCTCTGCAGTATCCCTACTTGCTACATATCTTCATGGAAGTCATTTATTTCTGTGTGAAAGCTGAACTCTTTCATCTTAGTCATGCTATATTGAAGAACCTCACCCTGAAGGTCAACTTCCTTAGCATGTTGATAAGGGGACTAGAGAAATAATTCATGAATGCTAGGAAAGTACCCAAAGACTGAAATAGAATGTCACTGCGCCATTAATGAACCAGTTGTGCTACAGTAGTGTCTGTCTAGGGTGGCCACAGACTAACGGGAGAATAATATAATCTGCCTCTCTATGGATTCAGGACACCTACCGGTAGAACATAAAAACAGCCACGCTGGGTCAGACCAATGGTCCATCTGATGCAGTATCCTGTTTTCTGACAGCGGCCAGTGCAGGATGTTCTCGAGAGAATGAACAGAACAGGGTGATTTCAACTGATCCACCCCATCATCCATTCCCACCTTTTGGCAATTGGAGGTTTAGGGACACCTGGAGCATGAGGTTGCATCAGTGACCATCTTGGCTAATAGCTATGGATGGATGTGTCCTCCATAAACTTACTTAATTCTTTTTAGAACTGCAATACTCAACAGACCTTTACGCTATACTCTACATGTTTTCGCACCACACTTCAAATCCTCAAGCTGATGCGATCAAGGTTGGGAGTAAATAGAGATAACCAGACCAATTTAAAAAAAAACATTTAAATGCTTCCCTGTTTTTGGTCATTTGCCCACTTCTAAAACCCAATACAACCAAAATTTCTTTACGTTTCTAAAATGTTCTGGTCTGGTTTCTAGCCAAAGTATCACAAAATGAGACTGTTTTTTACTAGTGTTTCAGGACCTCCCTTAGTATTTCAGACTATGGTCAGAAACAGAAGCCCAGATGGGAGTTAGGCACCTAAATACCTTTGAGGATCTGGGCCAAAGGGCTGAAAAATCTCAAGAGAAAGCTGTGGCCACGAGACTTGCAATTCAGGGTTGTAGACTCAAGAGGCTGAAATGAGAATCTAAATGTTTGAGTGCTCATCCACATTCAACCAAACATTCTGAGGTTCACCCATCACCCCAAAGAAGGCCGGGGTGAGAAATCAGTTTCACAGGACCGGAGTCAGGACTGCTTCATATGAGTAACTGCTCACCAGTATGAGTAAGGTCACAAATTGGACGATAACAACAACTGTCTGCTTAGGATTCCCTGGGCAGCACTATCTCAGGGTGTCTTCCTGGGCTACACAAAGCCGTTTAAATATGTATCCAATTAATTAAAGAACTACGTTGAGGGGTTTTTTAAGACTGGTGCAAGCTGCCCAATGAATTAAACTCATTCTGACATTTACAGTGAGCGGAGTTCTTATTCGGCACTTGGCAGCACGAGAAAGCAGCTACGTCCAACTCCAGCTAGAAAATCGGTGGCACGAGAAATTCTGAGAGCAGTGGGTTCATTCACTAGCGAGGAGTGCAGGAAGGGAAGAATCACATTGGCTTCAATTCGCTCTTCACTTAAGCTCTGAAAGCGCTGGCAATAAACTGGCTGCGATGGGCACCAACCCGCTCCGAGTTCAAAAGGAGATTTGTTCTCCCACTTTACCTTGGGGATTTAAGAAGGGTGAACAAGAGCAAGCCAAATTTAAGTTACCCAAATGGATTTTGAAAAGATACATGATATGCTGTTCAGAGGGCCAGACACCCATACTCCGATCAGGCCAGATCCGCAATTTATTTATGTTAGCTGAGGATGTAGCCTGCTGAGTAATTCCTTACATTGCAAACATTCTCACTGGAGTCAATGGGATTTATTGTGGAGAAAGGCCCTATTAAGAATGAGTAAGAACATCAGAATCTGACCCACAGTGATCAAAAGATTAGGTCTGATTCTGCTCTAGATTACAGCACTATAAATCAGGAGTAAGAGCACTGAAAATCAGTAATACTACACCACACTACAACCAGTGAGATCAGAATGAGTCCTACAGGATCCAGGCCTATGGCTCTAGACATTGACTACTACAGTACGGTACCGATTCTGATCTCAGTTACAGCAGGGCAAACTCAAAATAACTCCATTGACTTCCTCAGCATAAATGAGATCAGAATCTGGCCCATTAGCTACTTTTAAATTATGCTATTACCAATTCGCAAATTCTTTAAAAAAAAAAAAAAAATTAAATCAATACCAAAATTGCTTCTTCCCCCATCTCTGCCCCACGGCATTTTGTTAATTATTTACCTCAGTGTTAAAGGCTGAAGGGGTACCGCCAATTTAACTGACAACTCAAGGTTCATGATTTGCAACAGTCTGGCTATCAACAACCAACAATACCCTGAAAAAGAACCTTCTTCCTCCAGGCCTAATCACTTAAGTGACTGGAAAGAAACAATGTTATCACTGTTGCTTTGCCAACCCACTTATGAACCTTCCGTGACAGACAACCTTCCTCAGACAACAGAAAAAAAAAAAAAATCAGGTTTTCCCAATGACACTGACCTCAGGGCAAAAGCTGGTCATGGTGACTCATAAAGAAGTGTCAAATGAAAGGCCTTCGATCGCAGAGCATGGGCTTTATCGACATCGGTGGGGATTCCAGAGCAGATCAAAGGAAGCAGACATCCTCAGAGTTTGATAAATGGATTCGTGTATGTACTTTGTAGTCCAACTCGCATTCCTCCATCCTAGCTCAATATTAGGCTTCATCCTTTTGAGTCTTGGAACCTATTGCCACTTTTAAAAACTCCAACGCTGCTCTATGATATACTGTATATACTCGTTCATTAGCCCGTTCGTTTATAAGCCGATCCCCCAAAATGGATAGGGAAAAATAGCAAAAACTGTATGACCCTTTCATAAGCCAACCCTATATTTCAGGGGTTGGAAAACTTTGGCTCCCAGCCCGTCAGGGTAAGCCACTGCTGGGTCGGGACGTTTTGTTTACCTGGAGCGTCTGCAGGCATGGAGCCTCTCAGCTCCCTGTGGCTGCGGTTCGCCGTTCCCAGCCGAGGGGCTCCAGGCCTGGAGGGGCTCCAGGCCTGCAGGCACTCCAGGTAAACAAAATTACAATGTATTAGATATTCAATTCAATGATTCCATAGAGTTTTAAATCATCAAATTTTGGTGTAGACCCCGTTTATAAGCCGACCCCCGCTCTTTGATGCGTCCCTTTTTTCCAAAAATATTCGGCTTATGAACGAGTATACATGGTAAATCATTGTGTGACGTTTCGGAATTGTTGGTGAACTAAGCTTGCAAAATAGATTTAGTAGATTCAAGGCTGTCAGTGTCTCCTTGTCGCTTTCATTCGGTATATTGTAATTTATGGCCTGTATCAGTGAGACTTTTCTTCCCTCTGTACTAATTTGGGAATAATTCAGCACAACTGAATAGGCCGCAGGCTAAACACCTGGGAGTTGAAGGTGATCAGCCGCTTGCAGGATTGGGCCTAAAAACAGGGCCTGATCCTGGGGTATCTGGCTTCCAGTGGCAAGACTCCCCTTGATTCCAATGGAAGAAGGCAAAGGCCCATAGTAAGCAACTGGATAAAGAGTCTTTCTGGTCTTTTTTTATACCGCCTTTCTCCTTCCTGATAAAAATATACAGTGTTGTACAAGTATGATTGCAGTTATACAAAAGTTTCCAGAGACAGGGTAGGCTGATAATAGAGGCACAGTCTTATTAAAAAAATCACATTTATTACGATAGTGTCTAAGGATCAATCACAATGTGCTAGGCACTGCACACACAGAGAGTCATTAACTGCTCCTGTCCCTCTACACTATAAATGGACAAAATAGATGAGGGGGAAGAGAAAGGATACAACGGACAAGCCCTTGGCTAAGAGAAGCACATGGCTTCCCTATTGGTGGTGTTACGGTTTGATTTTTTTTTTTTTTTAATTGATTCAATTTGGTTTGGTTCCAGCCTCTAAAGAAAAGAAAAGGCCTATCTCCGGTTCAAGGTGCCCTCTATAAACAATGAAGGCCCCGATGCTGCGGTTGGATCACACAGACGGGCCAATGAGAATATGCAAGGCCCCGGTGACATCAATGGGGCTCTGAAGAGGGTCTTTCTTTGCAGATCTCATTGTAGGATTGGGGCTTTTCCGTGCCACCCAACAAAGGCACAGGCAGCAGCGGCAACCAACAACTTTGCTCCTCAGACAAGGAGGCAGCCCTCCGAACTGAAATGTGTCCCACTTCATTTCCAACCAATGCCTGCTCCCTGCTCCCAAAATAAAAAAATCCACTCCATCATCTGAGCCCTCCCCAAATGCCAGCCCCAACAGACGGGCTCCACCACATGCCCTCATACTCAGGCTGCTTCATATCTTAACACACTCTGATGCCACATGAGAGTCAGAGAGAGAAATTCACCTCCCAGCGTAGCACCGTTCACTTCACTGAAGAGAGAGAGAAATAAATAAATTAATGGAGATATCCTATCTCCTAGAACTGGAAGGGACTTTGAAAGGTCATCGAGTCCAGCCCCCTGCCTTCACTAGCAGGACCAAGTACTGATTTTGCCCCAGATCCCTAAGTGGCCCCCTCAAGGACTGAACTCACAACCCTGGGTTTAGCAGGCCAATGCTCAAACCACTGAGCTATCCCTCCCCTTATGAACTGAGCCCCAAGAAAGCATCACACAGGTGGAGTCTACAGCACTGACGGTTAAGAAAATCTCATAAAAGGAAGAGATTTGATCTGGACTTTACAGAGCGAATCTGAATAGACAGGTGAGCCCCACTGCTGCTGATTTCACTGAGTCACTACAGAACTGCATATTAAAGAAAGCCAAATGCTTTGTCTGCCCACTGGTGGCCATAAATGAGAAGACGCTTAAGCAAACAACAGTGCACCCAATCCAGTGGCTGGATAAGCTAGCCCAGGGGTTGGCAACCTTTCAGAAGTGGTGTGCTGAGTCTTCATTTATTCACTCTCATTTAAGGTTTCGCGTGCCAGTCATACATTTTAACGTTTTTAGAAGGTCTCTTTCTATAAGTATATAATATATAACTAAACTATTATTGTATGTAAAGTAAATAAGGTTTTTAAAATGTTTAAGAAGCTTAATTTAAAATTAAATTAAAATGCAGAGCCCCCTGCACTGGTGGCCAGGACCCAGGCAGTGTGAGTGCCACTGAAAATCAGCTCGTGTGCCGCCTTTGGCATATGTGCCATAGGTTGCCTACCCCTGACCTAGCCGTATATGTACCCATCACATCACTCTTGGGCATCATAAGCAGCCACTCCACACAACGAGTCAAGCCGCCCTGTGAAATGCTCTGCTGCGCTATGCGGTATGCAATTGAAAGTCTCCCTTACAGGAGTGTGTTAGTTATAAGGCTTTGTTTTTGGTGAGCTTTGTAAATCTTTGGATCAAAAGACACTGTCCGATCAATTTTACGACCAAGGGTCAGATTCTCAGCGAGTGCAAATCAGAATTGCTCCACTGAAGTCAATGGAACGACGCTGACAGGATTGGGCCTGCAGTGTAGATTTTACAAAAGCTAAATCAATACAAATATTCCGAAGAGATGATTTTTTAAATTCCCTTAAATTCCATTTGTTTGTTGTCTCATTTGTTCAGATGAGAGTGTTTCCCTGCAGCGCTTGCAACACTAAAAACAACATCCCGTGCTAGTGCTAGTGCATGAGGAGCAGAAAGTCAAAGTGAGTTGGGGAGGGGAGCCAGTGTGAAACTAACTAGTCCACGTCCAGGATTTATGATGATTTTAGCTGTTAAAGTTAACAGCACTAATAGTGAGAAGTGAACTTCGTATTTTAAAAATATTTGAGATTGAATAAGGTAAGAGGTGTGTGTATGTGTAATCTTTTACCCCAAAATCCCAAAGCATCCAACTAGGTGTCATGTCAGCCAGTACTGAAATGCTGCCTATACAAAGTGCACAACAGATCAGTGCAGACAGAAAAAAAATCTCTCATCCAACTAATATTGTAGCAGGGGATTGAGGGAGGCAACACATCACAGCCAGCATAGCTCTGTTGGTGACTGGTGGGATTTTTTTCAGATTCTTACTAGACGCAGCTATGCAGCAAAACTTTTAAGTATAGACCAGGCCAAAGTCAGAATGTAGCCAGCAGGACACAAGTATCAGAGGGGTAGCTGTGTTAGTCTGGATCTGTAAAAAGCAACAGAGAGTCCTGTGGCACCTTTAGGACTAACAGATGTAGTGGAGCATAAGCTTTCGTGGGTGAATGCCCACTTTGTCGGATGCATGTAATGGAAATTTCCAGGGGCAGGTATAAATATGCTGGCAAGAATGAGTCTGGAGATAACCAGGTTATTTCAATCAGGGAGGGTGAGGTCCTCTGCTAGCAGCTGAAGTGTGAACACCAAGGGAGGAGAAACTGCTTCTGTAGTTGGCTAGCCATTCACAGTCTTTGTTTAATCCTGATCTGATGGTGTCAAATTTGCAAATGAACTGAAGCTCAGCAGTTTCTCTTTGGAGTCTAGTCCTGAAGTTTTTTTTGAAATAACCTGGTTATCTCCAGACTGATTCTTGCCAGCATATTTATACCTGCCCCTGGAAATTTCCATTACATGCATCCGATGAAGTGGGCATTCACCCAAGAAAGCTTATGCTCCAATATGTCTGTTAGTCCTAAAGGTGCCACAGGACTCTCTGTTGCTTTTTAGTGACTACAGGTAATCAATACCCCCTTAGATTTGATGTCAGCTATAAAATGGGGTAATAAAGGTAACACTGGTTCTGTGTTATCTCCCATCTTTATAGGGTAGTGGCTCCTTCTCTTTAGGAAACTGGGGCATAATTTTAAAATGTAATCTTCTGCCTTCTCATTTATAGTTGCCTTTGCAAAAGCAATAGCCATATGAGATACACAGAAAATCAATCCAAACAACTGCATAGGAAAATGTGGCTCATTAATGACCCCAAATTAGAGGTGGTTTCAGTTGTCTGCAAAACATTATGGAATTATAGATGAGATTATAGTCAGCGGGACCAGGAGAGTTGCATATGAAAAGCTCAGAGGATTTTGCTGTGATTAAATGAACCCCCACACGCACATCAATAGAAATTAATATCATTGATGAAAGAAACATCAGACATGGAGAAATTTAGCTTAAGGGTGAGAAAAGCATGCAAAACAGAGGGAAATTATTTAATATGCATCATCTCTGTCTCAGCTGGATGTCCAATTAATTCTCCTCTGAGATTCAAAGTGAATTTAAGGATTCTGGGAAGTTTAAGAGTTCTTTGTAAATAAAATAGTACCCCCCCTCCCAAGACCCAACCACTAATTTTTATTCAGGTCACTAGCTCTGCCAAAAAAATCTCTCGGATACTATCTCCCCCTTAATCATATACCGTGGCCTATCACAATATGCTCATTTGGATCCAAATTGTCTATAATAAAAGTCAGAAGCATAAGAGAAAAAGGCATCGTCTTGTGGTACAATTCTGGGACAGCTGGTTGAGAAATGGAGTTTTTTTTTTCCTACAGAACATTTCAATTTTCTTGAAAAACCAAAAGGTTTTTGGACAAAAAAAAAATGAAAATTCAGTTGGCAAGTTTTCAATTTTTTAACAAAAAGTTGAAATTTTCTACAGAAAGCAGAAAGTTTCTGCAGAGTTTTGTTCAGTTGAAACCCAATTTTTCTTCAAATAGAAGTTGTAACAAGACATTTTTGACCAGCCCTAATTCCTGGCACAGACTTCCTGTGCAGGCAAGTCATTTGTTTCCTCTGTACCTCAGTCTCCCATCTGTAACACTGAGATAATAATACTTCCCTATTTCACAGGGATGGGGGAGGACAAACCAATAGAGCCAGGATTTCACTCATCTTTTGCGAGGGGTTCACATATTGTGATGACAGAGACCATAACAGAACCCTGATAAGTAGTTGCAGAGGGAGGATGAAATGTGTGTTCTTTATGTTATCACTGAGACTGACTAAATAGCATTTTAACAGACACCACTCCCTGGGATAACGGACTGGTCAGCAGTACATCTATTTCAAGACTGGCTGGAGGTGCAGGCTCTGGGGCGGGGCTGTGGATGAGGAGTTTGGGGTGCAGGAGGGTGCTCCAGGCTGGGATTGAGGGGTGCAGGAGGGTGGGAGCGGGATCAGGGCTGGGGCAGGGGGGCAGGGTCCGGGCAGCACTTACCTAAAGCAGCTCCCGGAAGCAGCGGCATGTCCCCCCTCCAGCTCCTACACGGTTCCCGGCCAATGGGAGCTGCAAAGCCAGTGCTTGGGGCAAGGGCAGCATGCAGAGCTCCCTGGCAGCCCCTACGCATAGGAGCCGGAGGGGTGACACGCCCCTGCTTCCAGGAGCTGTGCGGAGACATGGCAGGCACCCTGCCTTAACTTTGCTGCGCTGTCGACCGGACTTTTAACAGTCCAGTCAGCAGTGCTGACCGGAGTCACCAGGGTCCCTTTTCAACCGGGCGTTCCAGTCGAAAACCGGACACCTGGCCACTCTAGTTAGGTAGATCAGACTAGATGATCCCAATGGGCCCTTCCGGCCTTGGAATCTCAACTACTAAAAACACCCAGCAAAAGCAGATCTAGCTCCATCTGGTGGTATAAAATATTCTTACATACTGGCTTTTCTGATCTATTTCTTCCCTTTACAATGTGTTTGCCTCTTACATCAGGCAGCATGATTTGACATTCTTTATACCCGTGTTTCGGCAGTGAGTTTTATTTCCATCTGAGTGCATCGATTCAGCCAGAAATATAAATCAACCCAACAGAGTCACAAGGGCCCTATATCAATCAGCAGTTAACTTATCAATTGTACATGACAAAAATAAATCCTTGGAAACCTTAACAACCCGCGAGGGGGGGAGAGCGGGTAGGGGCGACAGTGCATAATATGGGACCGACATTTTGAGGCAATTTGCATTTTCATTGCCTTTCAAACAATTATTTTGGTGGTGATTTCTAGAAGATTTTGAGGGGAAAGCAAGAACCCCCTAAACTAACTGCCATTATCATAGATATGGCTGTTTCTGTGTGTATTTGCATGCCGTCCCAGAGTCTTAAAATTCTATTTAACTTGCAGGGAGGGACTCACCCTTATTCGGTGAAATACACCCTGCAGGATCTCCTTCAGAACAGAGAGAACCTGAAGCCTTGAGAACCAGATCAGTAAATACAGGCCAAGCCCATCCCTTGGTGAAACAGGTGAAGGTGTGGGATGCTGCCATTGTGGTGTGGTTACAATACTTATTAGTGGTACAAGTGAGTTATGCAGGATTTTCCAAGCAGCTGGCAATATAACCCTTCTAGCACCCCTCCTACGATACTGCATTTTGTTTATGCCGCCTGTCCCTGTTTTGTCCTTTTTATAGTCTCCATTCGCTAGCTCCCAGCTGAAACACAATATGTTGGTTACTATGGAAACCACCAGGGTATGGGCAAAGCTTAGTGGCATCTCAGATCAAAGCACAGAGAAAATTAGTTTGCGGAATGGTTGTATCATAGGTTGGTGAGTAGAGCATTTACTCAATGATCCCCATACAAAATATAGGAGACTGGCTGTGGCCACGCAGAGGTGACTGGCATGTAGGCACACCATTGGCATGTGCGCCCATAGTTTAGATGCATGTGAATGCAGAAAAATCTACCCCAACGTGCCCCTGGAAAATGAAGTTTCAGTGTAGTGGTGATGCTAGTTATTTGTAGATGTCTCACAGTGTGCTGCTGATTTGGTTTTAAATAATAAATAAAATAATTCATGGAGATATCCTATCTCCTAGAACTGGAAGGGACCTTGAAAGGTCATTGAGTCCAGCCCCCTGCCTTCACTAGCAGGACCAAGTACTGATTTTGCCCCAGATCCCTAAGTGGCCCCCTCAAGAACTGAACTCACAACCCTGGGTTTAGCAGGCCAGTGCTCAAACCACTGAGCTTTTGGTGGTGGTATCTAAACAGTAACTGGTTTCAGAGTGGTAGCCGTGTTAGTCTGCATCAGCAGAAAGAACCACTAGTACGCCTCATTTTTTTTTTTTTTTTAAAGTAACTGTTGCACCATCTTGTGGACACTACAGGTACCTAAAAGGAAGCAAACTGGAGACAGAGACAGAGTTTAGGAGCTCTCTCAGAAAAGATGCTAAATCCAGTTTATCCACATAACAGTCAATTAAAAGTGATCCGGGATTCCCTGCTTTCTCAAGAACATTGCAGTAGCTAGCACTTCATATAACCACTGCTGCTTCATCCCTTTAGAACAGTCTCAATAGCTTGAACCATGCCTGCAGCTTGCATCAGATGGCTCCAACAATAGTCAGTATTTGCATTTGCTCCTTTACTTGGTATTAGCAGCAGTTCTTCATCCTGTCTGTGGGCCTGAAAAGAGAGGACAGCATCTCTCACTCCGACCCACTACATGCCTGTCCCCATGTAAAATATGGTGATTAAGCCTTTCTGTACCTGTAGAAAAGTTCAGTGTTAAGGTCACGTTTTGAGACTTCACCCTTCAAAACACACATCCCCTGGCCAATTAGCCAGAGCGTCAGAAATAAGCCACATATGCTGCACGTTTCTACCACGGTTTGCACACTAACGAGCAAATCAGGAAATGAGTTTGCTGTAATATTGCCCTGGTTTGATGAGGTGCCTTTTACTCGAGCAGGGTGGAGTCCTTGGTCATTGTGGTTGAGACACAGCTGATGTGAAAGCAGTTGGAAACTCAAATTGAAAGCACAAAATGTTGCTTGTTTGTCATTTTTCAGGTCAGTTTCACTTCCTGCATTTAACATGTGTCCAGCAGTCAATACCAATAGTCCTGTGCATCTCCCCACCCTGAATGCAGAGGTTACCTCCCTTGCCATGCTGATGCAGCCTGTCATTACCAATGAGGCTGTGTGCTAGATTCCCTGGGCAAAAACAAAACGCAACAAATTTGGGCTTTTTGCCAGTTGCCCACAAAGAAATCAATTTATAAACCGTGGACCCATAATCACCGAAGTCAGATATGAGGCAGAGTTATTAGTGTTGGTGTATTTAATACTCACGGGACTTGAGTTGTCACCATCAGATGGCCCATCCAGTATGTAGACAAGGTTTATCCTACTACTATGATAGCAAGATGCAAGGTATTGGTCTTGTAATGCAATCCGTAACTCAGTTTTACACTTCAGATCCTCCCTGCCCTCAGCCCTCGTTCCTGAGCTATAAACACTGAGATGGGGATATATTTGGGGCAAGACCCACAGCAGGTGTAAATTAGCATATCTCCATTGACTCCAGGAGAACTGCCTGGTTACGTCAGCTGAGGATTAGGACCTAGAAGTCAGTGTTAAATAAAACCTCCTGTTTTATAAAAAGACTAATAATAAAATAATTTCTCTCCTCTTTATTGTACAGGAGGATCTATTTTAAGAGACTACCCAAAGGAACAGCAGAAATTGAATACCTGGTAGAGGCGGGTCTTTATATACCGATCAAATTAAAAATGTACTAGAAATAACAGGAATGCTTTAAAGCAGTCTCAAGATAGGATAGCGCCTATTCAGAATGAGCTGTATTTAGACCTTAGCGTACAGGTTTGTCTAAGAAAATGTGTTCATAGTGTATGTGTGTGATTCTCTTACAATAGGAAACTCATGACAAAACCCCAAACCACAAGAAACTTGCCTGGTGTTGGAATCTGTTACATATGCAGAACAACCCAGGTTTATCAAAAGACTCACAAATCCTGTGAGCAAACCGAGGCAGAGTGTGAAGAGAACATCAGGCTGATTCATTTATGGCTGGGCATTAAGACCATGAAAAAATCTTTGGGGTCACATCCCCAGCTGGTGTAAAAGCTCATAGCTTCACCCGTCTTAGGCACTGGTCCTGGGTCATGATGCAAAACAGCTGAAACTCAAAGGGTCTGACTGAGTTTTGCTTTAAACTTTTAGGTTCTTTGGAAACAGAAACTCAAAAAGAAAACTCAGGGGTCAAGAGATACCTATCCATCTATCTATCTATCTCATAGAACTGGAAGGGACCTTGCAAGGTCATCAAGTCCAGGCCCCTGCCTTCACTAGCAGGACCAAGTACTGATTTTTCCCCAGATCCCTAAGTGGCCCCTCAAGAATTGAACTCACAACCCTGGGTTTAGCAGGCCAATGCTCAAACCACTGAGCTATCCCTCCCCCCATGAAGGAGGAAACAATGAAATTGTTTGCACAGACTCATACCCAAAGCAATGTTTATTGCCCAGCCCTAGTCCTAAGTAAAAGATAATGTTTCACAGAGGTGTGCTCAAACTGCAAATTTCGTATCTGTTTGGAACCATGTTTTCTGAAATGAATGGGTATTTGTCAGTGGACGTTATGTCCAGTATACAGAGATGGGTCTGTTGCAGTTCTCAGCCAGAGAGCCTTGCTCTTTACCTCAAGATGTAGCGATTCACGCCTGGAGGCCTGCAGCTCAATTCCTGATGGGCTGGCCAATATGGTGGTCATCACTTGAGAGATCTGGGCAGCTGCAAGGATCAGAATGCATCTATGAATCCTATCTTTACCCAAAGCCTCAGTGTGTTTTCAGTCCATGGTCCCATTACTGAGATAAGGGCCTTCCACCAAGTCGGAGCATTTGGCTTGGACCCATCTCAAACTTAAATACATAACCATTTTTTTAAATACATAACCAGTTTAAACAGGGCCGAAACATGCACCGTCTTTTCTCTGTGTTTGCAGAAATACAGAGCTGTCCATTTGGCTCCCCCCGTGCCTTATGCAATTATCCATCCTGTAACGTGATGAAGAAACACTACTTATGTAACAACATATGGGGCTAGATCCTAGCTTTCTGTCACCGCCCCCCCACGTGAGCAGCTATTTTCCCTCACTCCTAAGCCATGGGCTTTAATAATTAATTTAATAATAGTGTGGGGGGAGGGGAGGGGGGGGTATTTCTTCTAGAAATTTCACTCAACTGATTCCACAGCCAGAAACCAAACAATAACAGGCAGGAGGGATAGCTCAGTGGTTTGAGCATTGGCCTGCTAAACCCAGGGTTATGAGTTCAATCCTTGAGGGGGCCACTTAGGGATCTGGGGCAAAAATCAGTACTTGGTCCTGCTAGTGAAGGCAGGGGGCTGGACTTGATGACCTTTCAGGGTCCCTTCCAGTTCTATGAGATAGGTATATCTCCATATATTATTATAACAAGAGAAAAGACAAATGAAGCCTGCTTGTCATCTGTCTGTTGGAGATTGATGCTTTATGATTTATTGGTTTATGATTCATATGTCTAATTTCCAGCCTTCTGTTTGAATAAAGATTAATTCTGATTCTCCTACAACTTAATAAATCTAACTCTCTCAGTATTTTCTTTTAAAGGCTTTAGTAATAAATGCCATAAGGTTTCAGGGTGAAATTTACCCCATGTAGAGAGCATGTGCACCACTTAAGTTACCACTCAAGAAAGAGATCTTGGAGTCATTGTGAATAGTTCTCTGAAAACATCCACTCAATGTGCAGCGGCAGTCAAAAAAGTGAACAGAATGCTGGGAATAATTAAGAAAGGGATAGAAAATAGGACAGAAAATATCATGCTGCTCTTATATAAAGCCATGGTACTTCCACATCTTGAATACTGTGTGCAGATGCGGTTGTCCCATGTCAAAAAAGATACATTAGAATTGTGAAAGGTTCAGAAAAGGGCAACAAAAATGATTAGGGGTATGGAAAGGGCTTCCGTATGAGGAGAGATTAATAAGACTGGGACTTTTCAGCTTGAAAAAGAGACAACTAAGGGGGATAGGATAGAGGTCTATAAAATCATGACTCGTGTAGAGAAAGTAGATAAGGAAGTGTTGTTTACTACTTCTCACAACACAAGAAGTAGGGGTCACCAAATGAAATTAATAGGCAGCAGGTTTAAAACAAATAAAAGGAAGTATTTCTTCACACAACGCACAGTCAACCTGTGGAACTCCTTGCCAGAGGATGTTGTGAAGACCAAGATCATAACAGGGTTCAAAAAAAGAACTAGATAAATTCATGGAGAATAGGTCCATCAATGGCTATTAGCCAGGATGGTGTCCCTAGCCTCTGTTTGCCAGAAGCTGGGAATGAGCGACAGGGGATGGATCAATTGATGATTACCTATTCTGTTCATTCCCTCTGGGGCACCTGGCACTGGCCACTGTCGGAAGGCAGGATACTGGGCTGGATGGACCCTTGGTCTGACCCAGTAGGGTCATTCTTATGTTCTTTATGTTATGTACTTTAGTCCAGCCTGTGTGTTTCAGACACTCGCTCTGCTCCTTACTATATTTTGGAGGAGGAGTGTCGACAGGCTGTTGTGGAAGCTGCAGAATGGATCGCCTTTCACCAAATTCTTTTTCAAATGGTGCTTAGACCTTCCCCTGGCCCTCTCCACAGAGGTGAATGTCAGTCACCCATTATGCATCATTCACTAGAGATCATTCATCTCTCGCCTCTCTCACCCTGTTGTGTTCAAGAACACATGGTACTACATTTGCAAGAGTCACTGACAGTACCGCACCAGCAAAATATTTACATGCTA
This sequence comes from Trachemys scripta elegans, assembly GCF_013100865.1. Lineage (NCBI taxonomy): Eukaryota > Metazoa > Chordata > Testudines > Emydidae > Trachemys > Trachemys scripta. Next base: position 10,350,919 of record NC_048315.1, on the reverse strand, counting down.
GACATGGGCCCAGACTGCAAACTGGAGATCAAGATCCAGACCTGAATTTCCCCAAAGTTTGGAGTGGTTTGAACCCAGGGTTTTGGTTCAGCCCAGTATAGATCGGCTACAGTGTTCAGATCTGCCTCCAGCCTGGATTCCACAATTCTCCGAAGTTTCAGGGTGTTTAGGTTTGGACCCATGTTTAGTGTACACACACACATCCACAGGTAAGTCAACATGCACAACGCATGCTTGTGCAAGCACTGCAGAGCCTGGCACATTTGCATGTAATTACCCACTTGGAGAGGCGGTAATAAAATCAGCAGAATTTGCATCAAGACAATCCATTCTACAGACCTTGCTCCCAAACCAACTTGCCCCCAAGAATATAGAAATGAGTGCAGAAAAATTGCAACAACCAATGGAGAATATGTTCAGCTACATCATTCCCATTTCTGCCATTAGCTCTGCTCTTCCCCGTCAAATACTAAAAAGCCCTGAGACTGGGCACATTTCACTTTATAAAGGTTAAGCAAATCACTCAATATTTCTCTGCTTCCATCTTCAGCACTCTTGATCCCATTATCAGCAGCCATTCGTACTCATATGTCATCTGAATTTTCACTTGTACACACATTAACGCTCCTGGTAATTTGATGTACATGGCTCTTCCTTTCCACATTAATATTTTGCAAGATGTTCTCCATGGTTTATAGGAAAAACAGAAATTGGCTTTCTTTGGGGGTTATATTTTATACCTGTGATTTCTCTTTAGACCCCACTTTTAGCTAAGAGCAAACTTCCCATTCTGGTTACTCTCCCCTGATATAGAATTAACAGGCAAGGAGTTAATTAGCCCCCTGACTAAACTAAACATCCATACTCAAGCCCAGGGACAGAGTATTATTGCGGGAAGAGGGGTCCATGCTAGGAATCAGTTTGGATCTAGACACTGGGACCTAGACACTAAGATCTAGACACCAAGTTCAAGTTACTAAGGAAAAGTATTAGCATCATAAAAGCAAAGCAATACAAACCATACACACCTCTACATATTACTGTAGCAGATGACTAGCCACATTTCATATCACTCACTGCAACTGCACCTGAGCAGAAACAATTAACCTCTGAGAACTAATGGAGTACGTCAACAAAAAATGGTGAAAACAAAACAATGAGGAGCACAGTAAAGATGGGTCTGTACCAAAATCCCAAATCCATGCACCCCAAATGTAAAGTTTAAAACTGGATCTGAATTTTGAACATCTCTAAATTACCAGTAGTACAGTTGTGTGTAGGCCCCTAGTTTATTTTATTGATTTGGATTTTTAAAATACAACCATAGGGCCCCATGCAATGCTCTGGGAACCCATCCCCTAAATTTAAAGTCACAATATAAAAAAGGGACTGCCCATAAATATATCCACTTCAGGCCACCCCTCTCCCACCGCAACTAGCTTAGCAGAGAGAGAAAGATGGGCTTTGCAATGTGCCTGCGAGGTTAATAGATCTGACCTCTTGCATTGATCAGAATGTGAAGCATAAAGGTAAAAATCTTTCTGAGCCGTCCCTGTGCACCGAGATGTTTGCGGAGTTGCATTTGCAGATTAAATATCGGTGTGCTAAAATGTTTCCCATAAGAGAGTGCAGCCTTCCTGTTCACCTAGCAATTTTAAAGGAGACTAATATTGTGTCCAATGACCCCATTCTGTTCTTAGTTTTTCAGTCTCCATAACCCTTCATTCAGTCCTTGCCTTATTACAGGAGACTGCAATTGGTATCAACTTTGGTAACCATTTTTGTGATGTGGACACTTCTCCACTGAGATCTGCCAAACTCGTTTCACAGAGTCCACGGAGCCATCAGTGGATGGCATCGTCTTTAGGGTTCCTAGTGACTTGGGATGCTTTTGGCCTGCCCACCTAACAGTGAAAGGAGATGGACAGCACAGCAGAGACTTAGTCTGCGATTTCTCAGATGGGCCCAATTTTAGGGCTTGTCTACATATGGAGTTGTTCCGGAATACGAGTGTCCTCGCAGGGAGTCAGTCAGGAATAGCTACTGCACTCTAAATTCACACCTTACCTGAATCCAAATTAACTTTCAAGTGTAGACGAGCCCTTAAATCAAATGTAAAAATTCACTTTGGCGCAGGGCAAAATATTTTCCAAGTCCTATTTACAAAGAAGGACCACAGGCTACCTTTTTCTCTCCCATAAACATCACTGTCCTCAATGGTGAACCTTAAAAGATCTTTTATTCCCTGGATCTGTAAGATAACAAGCCATCCGAGTCTTTGCAAGTATTCCCTTGCAACACAGATGCAGAAGTCCTCCCCTTCCCCAGTATCCCAAGGGCCTCAACCCAGGGTCATGAAGAACTGTAACATCTCAGCAAACTGTACAATGCGATCATTAAGCCTCTGTGAATCCTCCTTCAGAAAACAAAGGGAATGGTGGAACTGTGTACTCAGCAACTCTCAGAGTTCCAAAGCTTTCTAGAGTGTCACAGCAGGCCACCGCAGTATAATACACTAAAAAAGAACAACTCACCAGAGCTTCCTGTGCATTTTGACGGCTAAATGGGGAATATGACAGGTTATCCGTGGCTGGGGTGCCAGCGGGATGCAGCAGCCAGACTACGCTTTGACTTCATGCAGAGTGTCACTCGCTAATTGCCTCGCAAGGTAAGCTTACTTTAATAAAATTAGGCCAACCAAATTGCTAAGACGCCAGCAGTATGAATCTGCCTTTCTTCTCCAGCGCTCCCACTTCGTAATGTCTACTCATTTTCGCTAAGTTCAAATCCCTCACCAGACATGTTCGCGGTTACCATGGTAACTAATGAAAACCAAATTTGGAAGAAGAAGGGGGAAAAAAAAGGGAGACAAAAAATGCTTTTAAGCTCTGGTGCCACCTGTGTGTCTGAGTCTATTAATTCAAACAATAACAAAACATCTCTCAGGATAACAGACCAGGGCAAGACAAGATTCTTGATGTCTGCAGGCTCCTCATTTGGTGCAGTTTTTTTAACAATGCCCCACTACTACAGTTAGCTCTGCAGATCGCAGGTTCACACTATGCTCTAGTCTGAATTGCCTCATTTTTACTTACAGGTCCCAGGCCAGATCATAGGGTGCAGCTACGACCCTCTGTTATTGATCCTCCTCTGAGCCTGATCCTCAGAGGGTACAAGTCTGTCAGGCAAGAGACAGGCTTTCAAAGGGCATTAGGGATATGGGTGCCCAACACCAGAAGGGCCTGACTTTCAGAGGGTAGGGACTCAGCCCTTTTTGAAAATGCGGCCGCTTTAAAGGCATCTCAAAATGGGGACCCCAACACTGAGGTATACAAAATCACTGATCATTTTTAAAAAATTCTTGGCCTCATTAGGCCTTTCGCTCAGGACGGGGAGGCTCAAGCTTTAGCTCTGAAGTTCCTGGGTACGATACCCAATGACGACCAAGAGGACAGTGGTGGTTTTGCACCATGCTGGCCATGGAGCTGGGGTAACTGAATACAGCAGCATAACCCCATTGAAGGTGGATCTTCTAGAGTCATAGAGCCGATGTCCTGGCTCCTACATCAACCCGCTCCCTGCTGCCAATGTTGGGGATACAGCTGGAGGAAAGACAGTATGGCTGAGGAGCTCCTATGCTGCAACAATCCCCATAGACAGCTGATGTACCCTAGAGCAGCCCCCAAGCTGCTCTAACTTACCTTTGTGCACATGGCAGCCTCAGAATTGGGACAGGAAGCAAATGGAGGCTGGGGGGGGGGGGGAAGAGTGCGTTATGCCACTTTTGTACCAAAACCTCCAACCTGCACTGTGCGCTCTTTGCCTGCAGCCTCAGGTTTGGGCCACTACTCTAGTTAAATATACGTACACAATACTTAATTGTATGTGCTGATTTGATTTCCGAGTCCCAGGTTGGTGAGTCCAGCCCAAGCGGCTGGATTTCACATACTCGGTATAGCTCACCCACATCTCTCTCTTTCACTCTTCGCTCAAGTTCTTGTTCTACTAATGCAATTTACATCATCATTTCCCAGGGACACTCAAAAGGCAACAAAAAATGCAGTATTGTGGTAGCACAGAGCTGAAGACTCACAAAGCAAATATTACAATAACTTTATTGCCGAGCCTGCAACAGCCGACACTGCATAATATTTAATCATGAGTAAACAACAGACCCTGCAAATCCTTAGTCATCCTGCTCTCCCATCTTGCTCTCAGTCACATGGGGTTAGCCAAGGGAAACTCCACCCAGCTGGGAGAGAACGCATTGAGTTCTATGGGATGACTCACAAAAATAAGGATTTCTCATGAAGAAGAGGACTCACATTTTTATTCCCATCATCCTGATACATTAAAGGGGACTAGTAATTTCCTATTTAAGGGAACAATAAAAAAAAAACTACTAGGATAGGCTAGTTTAATCTTAAGCTTTCATTTTATACATGCTGTACCAAATCCAAAGTGGAGCTCCTCTGGAAGACAGAATGGCCCTGGAGATAGGTTCCAAATCTCGTTACCATTCCCTTTTAAATCGGACAATTCAAATCCATTCCACTTTGGTTGTGACAAAGTTGCCCACTGGTTGCCCCTGGGCGAAGTGGATTTGTGATCACAACCCAAGTTTCCCTACCATATTTGGCACTAATTGACACCACAGTTGATGGTCTAAGCAGAGCAACTGATTGGGGCCTTGGAGTCTGACCTGCCTTCCCAGCACGGTCTTCCCAGGACAAGGCTGAAAAACAACATGGATTGGAAATTGGCAGGGCTTTCAGCAGGGCATGCTGGGAAAGGAGGCAGGAGATATAAGGAGCTCAATTTTCCTCCCTGCAAGAGAACTGGGGAAAGAATAAGACTTGTTGCAGAGGGAGCAAATATCAGGAAAAAAAGACATTTTAAAGTGACTTTTCCACTTTTTTCCAGGACCAACATAACTATCTGGAGTGAACTAATCCTGCTCCTGAATTCCAGTCATTCAGAAAAGATTTAGGTAAAGGTGCAGTTTATTCGGATTCTTAAATAATCCTCTCATTAGTTGCGTGTGTGTAATTCTGAAAAAAATAACAACATTCAAAGGGAGACACACGAGGCGTTGGGCCCCCACAGTCTTTAACAGAGCTGGGATATGATTGTGTCATTCAAGCACCGAGAACAAACCGCATTCTGCAAACCACGCATACAAGGGAAACAGCACCACACGTTTCCGAGAGATATCAATGGAAGTGTCATTACTCGAATCATTCCATCCAACCATTAGGCCCAACCCTCCCATAGTGAAACAGGGTTTGACTCTCCCCCACCACACACACACACACACACCCCACTCCACAACTTCCTGAAATTCATCAGTCACACAAACAGTTGTTTTCACACATCTCTGGGCCTAGTCCTGAGAGGTGTTACATGCCACTTGGGTCGTGCTGAGCACCCTCAACGCGCTTTGAAGTTAGTGAGCAAGATCAGGTTCCTCTGACATCTGCTAAAGTACAGCATATATTCTGGTATCACAAGTAACATTGATCTAGGCCTTGATTCTGAACACCTCTTGCTCAGCAATTGTCTTGGGCTCAAGATCTTAATGAGATTGCATGATAATTAATTTAATGGTGCACTGCGGACAGCATACTTATAGAATTAACCAGCCATGAGCTCTATTTATATAGTAAATATCTATCTCCCGTTTCTATTTTAGGTGTTTCTAAGGTGCCCGTTGCTGCAGTATCTAAGCACCCAAAATTGGGTTGTGTTGCTTTTCCAGTGTTTTATGCAAGAACATGTGACTTCTGCCCACACACAGAGGCAATTATTGCAGCTTTGTACCTGATCTCCATCTAGCCATTTATTTCAACATTAACCAAAGTTATAGGCTGGGAATATCATCAAGAGGCATAAGCACAAAGCACAGAGGAGTCGGGCATTAATACGAAGGCAGCACAGCTGCCTTCAAAAGGCAGTCTGTCAGAGCCATGCGTGTTTTACCAGAGCTTTACCAGCATAAGGACGTGAACCTGCACACACTTATTGTCTACGCCAGCGGTTCTCAGACTGTGGGTCGGGACCCCAAAGTGGGCCACAACCCCATTTTAATGGGTCGCCGGGGCTGGTGTTAGACTTGTTGCGGTCCAGGGCCAAAGCCTGAGCCCCGTTGCCTGGGGCCAAAGCCCGAAGGCTTCAGCCCTGGGTCATGGGGCTCAGGTTACAGGCCCCCAGCCTGGGGCTGAAGCCTTTGGGCTTCTGCCTTGTCCCCCGCGGCCCAGCCCAGGGTAACAGGGCTCGGGCTTTGTCCCCTCACCCCTACCCCTCCACCTGGGGCTTTGGTCCTCCCTCCTGGGGTCGTGTAGTAATTTTTGTTGTCAGACGGAGGTCGTGGTGCAACGAAGTTTGAGAAGCCCTGGTCTATGCTAAGTGGCATGAGGAGTTCCACTACAACTTGGTGGTAAACGTTAACAGGATTGGGCTCATGGATGGTGGAAGCAGGCGGGCCAGTGTGAAGTGGGGGTTAGCACCCCGCAATGGAAATATTGACCAGGGAGCTATGTTTCCGCCCCGGTGCATTATTCCCCATAAACTGTGCACACGGGCAGGGGGTGGAGGGTAGAGTGGACCCAGAGGGGCTGCAGCAGCTGCCACGGCACCCAGGATAGGGCCAGGGAGCAGGTAGGAACCCACCCACCCCCAAGTTTCAGCATCCCCCCCATTCCACCAACTATTCCTGACACCCCTCTCTCCCTCCCATGCCGAGCAAGTCCGCTCCACCCCCCACATTCAAAGCGCGCTTCTGCCACCACTGATCAGGCTCTGTGATTGTGGAGAATGTGCTGCCATTTTTTCAGGAAGCCAACATTTGGGCCATTCTGTTCACTAAGCCCTGATCTGGTTCCCATTGAAATTAATAGCAAAACTCTCCTTGATATCAGTAGGAGCGGGACTGCTTTACTAAGGAATTGCACAGTGGGTGAACTCTGCCAGTTAGAGACTTTATTACTAAGTACTAATTGTGTCTCCATGGCACCCAGAGATCAATCGGGGCTGGGGACCCATTCTGCAAAGTGATGTCTGAACATATGTTAGTAACAGACGGCCCCTGGCCCAAAGGCTTGAGCGTGTAATGCCCCAGTCCTGCAAGTGGACCCAGGCATGCGACCCTGGTACTCGCATGGAGCCCCAATTAACTGGAACAGGTTCCACATGGGGGCTGGGATCTGCCAGGATAGATGCAATTGCAGGATCGGGGCCAAAATCTGCAACTGCTGAATGTTTGTTCACTCACACACTTTTGAAGCAAACATTGATGTTCTAAGTGAGCCCTGCCTTGCATAAAGCCACTCGTCATTTTATTAGCAAAATGCAGAAGGGAAAAAATGGCCTAAGCCCAGAAAAATGCATCCCGGCTACGAGGCTGCCATTATCATCATTTATTTTTAATAGAGGGTGTTTTTTAAAGCTTCATACAAATATCTAATGTGGCTCAAGCTGGGCACACGTTAGAGGAAAACATTTAACGAGGCAGTCTGCCCACAAACCGGCAGTATTGTGAATTTCAGAAAATAATTAGCTGCAAATAGTGAGGATTAAACAAGCTTCTTTGGGTGTTCACCAAAACATACCGAGCCAAACCCGCCTCGGTGCAGAGGGCCAGGACGTGGCCTACACGCTGCACAAGTGGTGCGTGGGTTTGAACTGACCCTGTGCACTAAGAGGACGATCACCCAAGCTGGGTCAGTGCACCTCCATGCTAACAAACACCACCATCCTTCAACCAGGCTCTCCCAACACGGCCACGTGGGCTGCTGCTCAAACAAGCCCGTTACTCGCCCTTTGGGCAGGGTTAGCTAAACTCCCGGGAGTTGAGATGCCTGAGTAGAAGTGCAGAGAGCAGTCAGAGCGTAACTCATCGGCGAGTCTGTTACCTGTCCCCCTCTGTGCCTGATCTGCAGAGGATGGGAGTCTGTTACAGTCCCACCAAGCGAGTCTGGACACTCTAGCTCATGCTTCTAGCTCTGGAGGCCTCTGGTGTATCAACCAAGATGGAAGCCATCCCAGTAGCACCACTGTCAATGCTAGAAAACCCAGACAGGGAACACCAGGCAGCCTGAGGCCACGCTGGAGGGGAAAAGAGCACACGCTGTGCCTGTAGAAAGGAGTCGCAATTACTGCTTCAGCACCTACTTCCTCCGCAGTCCACCCGCTACCACTCATTACACAGCCATGGCTTCGAAAGCCACAATACAGCCTTAGGTTTGCATTAAGGAATGCAGAGCAAGAGGTCCACTATATCATCAGCGGAGACGACTGTGGGAGAAGCCGCACAAACGCTACTCACAGTCTCTCCTGCATCGCAGGCAGCTCAATTTAATGGTTCGCGAGGAAGCAGGGGCCAGATTCTCAGTCGGTGTCTGGGGGCATTAATTTCCACATGCTGAGGATCTGGCCCCACGTCTCTAGTCATGGTTTCTTGCTTGGAAATAATCCTCAGCGTAGAATATCTCAGGGAAAGGTTTTTTATTTTGTTTATACATCGGCGACCTGGCAAGTCACCTTGTCCTTTATCTGACAATTTGTCACATCGAATCCCATCAGCTGGATGTCACACAATGCGGCTTTGAATGTGAGAGTTGACTTGAGTCTATGGGATGCGACACAGACTAGACAGGGGGGAGGAGGGGGAAGAGGGCTTTTGTTGGGTTTCTTTTCTGTGTGTGAAAAACTTGCCTTTTTTAGGTGGGAGGCCTGACTCGTTGCCAGGAGCATCACAGTCCTTATACAGAAGAGAAAATCATGCCCTGCCCCTGTACAAGTTGAAATTTAACCCTATACAGAGAACAAGCAAAGGCCTCTGCAACCTTTCTGCACACAGGTGAATTTTATCCACCAGACATTGCACCGCTGTTTATCCAAAATGCTCATCCTTTCAAACAGATGGGATGTTTCTATGGCCTGGTCTATGCCCCGATTTTGTATCGGTCGAACTAGGTCAGCTAAAGGTGTGATATTTCACCCAAATTAGTTACGGTGGTACAGTCCCTGGTGTGGACTCCGCTCTGTCAGTGAAAGGGTCCCTCAGTTCCCTGCCCATACGGAAATGACTAGACATAGGCACCTTTATACTGCTCTAACTGCATCCAAATTAAAGGAGTTGAGAGGCTTTAACTATATTTATGGCTTAGTCTTCACTACAAAGCTACGCCGGCACAGCTTTGTTGGCTAAGAGTGGGGGAGGGGAGAAATCAACCTCCTAAATAACAGATATGCTGGCAACCCTCCCCCCGACTCCCCACGTAGACATGACTATGCTGACAGAAGAGTGTTTGTCGCCATAGCTAATGTTGTTCAGGGAGGTGATATTACTGGGCCAGCATAACTCCTCCTTCTGTCAGCATATGCTGTGTCTAAGCCAGTGATCCCCAACCTTTTTTGTCTCGCGGGCGCCACATGACGAGTCATCGTGAACCGTGGCCGGTGGACGAACGTTCACCGAAATGCCGCCGAGAAGCAGCAACGTCAATAGGTGTCGCTGGCGAAATGCCGCCGACAAGCAGCATCATCCAGAGATGTTGCCGCCGATTTTCGGTGGCTACGCCTCTGGATGACACTGCTTGTCGGCGACATTTCAGCGGATGCACACATAGATGCCCCAGCAGGCACCAGGGCGCCCGCGGGCACCGCGTTGGGGACCACTGGTCTAAGCCAACATGGCCAGAGTGGCACAGGCGCCGTAGCGTAGACGGGGCTAGTATTGTGAGAGTGGTACAACTTTTGCATTTAGACATGGTCTAAGACATTTGGTAAACCAGAGTTGGGTTGCTTGTGATCCTGCAAAAAGGAACAGCCCCTAAAATGAATTGTTTCACTCCAGAAGCCAACATGTATGATTCCTAGAGAGATGCTCTTGGGGTGTCAGTGAATCGAGGGGTGTTTGTCTCTAACAGTAGCTGTTATCTGAGAGCAATGAAAAATGCAGTGATTTAATAGCAGCTGATCTCCCCAGGAAAGTCGTCATTCAATGAATCTTTGCTGACATTTCATAAATGCTTAAAATATTATTTCTTAGCTACCGCCCGTGAGGTGATCGATTTCATTTCTCTGTCATGACTTGAAGGCTTCAGAGGCACACAGAATCAATTTCCTTGCAAGAAATTCATCTCCGCAGGCTGTTTGAGGGAACAAGCCTGGCTGACCTAACCCTCTCCTTCAGCCCATCCGCAGACAGCTAATTGGATTGCTGACGTCATTGAAGCTAATAACACCAGAGAAGACGAAAAGCTGCACAATCCCCTAATTTCTGAGTGCAGAAAAAGAAGAGGTCTCTTGCTCTCAGCCTGGTCTCTATTATATCATACAAGTCCACGTATGTGTGTGTGTGTATAGATGTGACAGAGAGAGAGAGAGAAAGATATCACACAATCAAATCATTTTGCTGTGATTAAAAATGCATTCTGAAAAAAGAATGCCAGATATCGGTCTTCTTCAAAGGGGAAGTTCAGTCAGAAGTGATACGCAGATGTGATGCTGATAAGCAATGCAAAATGGAAATGAGGAGCATGTTAAACATCACTAGCCCTTAGAACTGATGCGGGAGCTTTGCCATAATAAACCCCAACCCTAAGCAGAAGTAACAAGAATGAAAATTTCACTTGTGCAACCCATGGCGGTGAATGAACGTCATGGGCTGGTCCATCCAGAAGCGAATCATGAAAAGGACACTCACCCCAACAAAATATAGCAGAGATCAATGGAAAATTGAAGCGGGTAGCCTCCATTTATTATGGGCCTGATCCTATTGTAGTCTGTGAGAAAAGATCCCCATTATTTTTCATGGGCTTTGGATCAGGCCTTAGTTTCAGTTTCCATCACTGTGAAAAATTGTCATCCAATATTTACAGTCTGATGACTTGCCTCTTTGGGGGAAGGGGGAACCTTAACTTTTTAAGACTCAAAAAAGAGAGAGAAAAGACAAATGGTGTTTGAAAATTTTCCATTAAAAAAATTATTTTTGACAGAAAATGGCTTTATGACTGAACCAATTTTCACAAAAATATTTCCATTTTCATTAAAAATTCTCAATGAAAAAAATGTAAAAGTGTGACTTTTTCACACATGAAAACCTGGGAAAATGGGTTTTTGTGGGTGTATGAAAACCTGGATATTTTCAAAGAACAATGTCAATGAAACAAAAAAAAATAAATTTCATTAAAATATTTCACAGGAAAAAAGAAAAATCTTCCCAACCAGCCCTTGAACGGACCCATCCAGCCCACAGTGTTCGTCTCTAGAACTTCTCTAATGTTCTGTACAGTGTTTTCTGGGGCCTGGTCCATTTTGGTCTTTGGTAACTAGCTTCATGAAGCGTCCACCGCTTGCCTTGTGATGCTGTTTCACAGTCTAACAGCTTCCTCCCTTAGGATATTTTTCTGATATTCATTCTGAGCTTGATTCTGCATGGTGCTGAACATTCTGGCTCTGTACCAGCAAAGCATCTGAGCAGTCCCACCGGCCTCATGTTCTTCCAGTTACTGTTGCTTAATATTTAAAATTACAGACGTTTAAATGCTTTGCACGTTCTCAGCACCTTGGGAGATCAAGTCATACTCACTTTAAAGTTTTCTTTAGCCTAGCTGCACCCAGTTATGCCTTTGCCCCACTTAACCATCTCCTCCATCTGGCTTTTATACTCCTCATACACAGGATATGTCCACACAGCAATCCGGAGGCACAATTACATTAAATTAATGGAGATATCCCATCTCCTAGAACTGGAAGGGACCTTGAAAGGTCATCGAGTCCAGCCCTCTGCCTTCACTAGCAGGACCAAGTACTGATTTTGCCCCAGATCCCTAAGTGGCCCCCTCAAGGATTGAGCTCACAACCCTGGGTTTAGCAGGCCAATGCTCAAACCCTGAGCTATCCCTCCAGGTATACCTGAGCTAGCTTTGATCTAGGTAGAATGCTAAAAATAGCAGAGTAGCCCTGTCTTGGTGGGCAGCCAGACAGACTTCACACTCCGAGTACAATCCTTTCTGAAAACCTAAACACACGGGGGACTAACCCATCCTGCTGCCTGTGCAGCTGCAGCTACACTGCTAGTTTTAGCGCGCTAGCTTGCTCGGAGCTAGTGCAGAGGGTACGTCTACCCGAGCTGGAAATTATACTTCCAGCTCCAGTGTAGATGTAGTCACAGCTGAACACGGCTTTCCTATCTCCCTTCATCATCATCTGCTCAAGCTGTAAAACAGACCCTTAACGCTAGAAGTATGTGACTACTTCAGTCTTTTCCTTTGCCATCCAGTCACATTCCCATGAGGTTTCAACAGACCTAGCTGGAAGCCCAAGATGGGCCTGATATTTTGATCACTAGCAATGTTGCCTACAACACAGGTCAGGTGCAATAAAAATAATATCAATAGTTAGCACGTACGCAGCCTTCTGCGCCCAGTGTTGTACCATCGTTACTGGCACGGTGCGTTGGGGTAGAGAAGCTTAAACATACGTTTGCGTAGCCGAATTGTTTCTAGAAACTCGAGTCAGTAGCAAACAATTGACACAGCCCCTAGAAATACAACCCTGCACAAGGCAGCACAAGAGAAACAATTACATCACTCTTGGCACCACAGGAAAAATTCCATAGGGATCTTTTTTTTTTTTCAAAGCTATAAACATTGGAACCCGATTTAACCTCCCCGTTAATTCTGCAAAAAACTCTAGTGATGAGCTCATTCATTGAATTTCTTTTCGGCCATTTATGGGGGGCATTGCAGGCTCAAACAGCAGGTTCCCAAAGGGGCTTGGGCATATTTTCCCATTAAATAAAAAATAATTGTGCAAGCAATGATTTTAGGGGAAATACAAGAGCAATTAATTACCCATATATCTTCTCTCAAACTCAGTGGGAGCATGTCCCAAGTACTATTGCTTGCATTATAGTAATGTGTAGAGGCACCCACTGAGATTGCAGCGCTATTGTGCAAGGCACTGTACATGCATATAGTAAGACAGTCCCAGCCTCAAACAGCTTACAAGAAAATAGATAGGACAACCAAAGAGTGGGAAGGAAAACAGAGATACAGAGAGTTTAAGTGACTTGCCCAAGACCAGTCAGTAGGCCAATGGCAGCACCAGAATTAGAACCCCAGGTCTTCTGACTCTTACTTCAGTGCCCTACCCACTAGGCATCATCACCAGAATAAGGAATGAGACTCTTATCTTGTAATGGAATCTGCAAGCATGGACCACAATGCTATCAGATCCCTTTGCAAGATCAAGACCTGAGGAAAGGCCTTAAGGTTTGGCCTGCATCAAATACAATATACGTGCACCATAAATATTCGCTATTACTAACGCAATCTTAGCACTAGTTCTTCATTCTCCAGCATCCTTTGTGCAAGGCAGAAAAGGCAAAGTCCACAGAAATCACCGGGTACACAGAAAACCCTCTTTTCAGGGAATGAGGCAGAGCTAGTGATTTGAGGTCCTGAACTTCACACTAGCTAATGCGATGGCCACGGCAGGGCTGGCCCCAGCTCAAAGGAAAGGTGCCGATGCTGTTTCTGTCTAACGGGCAAGAGCTGTTTTAGGGTAGATTCAATTCGCTCTGGCAGATTTGGGATACTTAACAAGAGAGTAAACAATAGGAGTTAGGCAAACCTCTGGGCAATTCATCTCACTTCTGTCTGACTCGGTGTGCTATTCTGCAAGGTGCTGGGCAACCCAGAAAAGTTGTGGGTGCTCGGTTTTTTGCAGGAGATGCTCAGCCCTTTGCAGTTCAGGCCCTATATTTCCAGCTATAATTCTTCTGTTCTAAGCTCATAGTTCCAGTTATTATTAAGTGAAGTGCGATGCTTTCTTTGGTCAGTTTCCTGAGGATCTTCCCTGGAAATGAAAAGGTCGGGTTGTCTTGGTGATGGCTGCCAGTGGACCCAGACACAAAGCGCTTATAATATCCTCAGACATGGAGAGAGGCAACTGTTTGCTTTCACTGACAAACCTCTAGAGTAAAACCCTGGCAAAATGTTCTCAGAATATAGTTCTGACAATGCAGCAATCACACTGGGAAGATTTCCAGTGACTTCAATTGGCTTTGGATCAGGCCCCAGGCTGTGGAGATAGTTAGATTTTAAAAGGGGATGTAATAGTAGCTGCTCTAAGACTAAACAAGTAACAGGAATGACCGTGGATAGATCTAAAGCAAAACTTACTGGCAGAATTCATGGGCTAGCCAACGGTGGTCAGTGTTACTCAGTAAGGCTATCAGACAAAACCTGTTCAAATTTTTCCAAAACGAAATGGTCTCCAATTCATCAATAGTAAAGTTGACACAGTAGTAGTGAGGGTAGATGGAAATTGCGTTCAAATCCTAGCTATCAAGAAGATGAAAAACTCTAATGAGAGTCAGGACAAGCAGCAATAGCCTAGAGCTAGGAATGTTATTGCTTTAGATCACTGACTCATAAGTGGCAAATGTCCAGGATGTGATGAATTCTATCCATAACACAGAAATCCAAAAAGGCATGAGAAGTTTACCAGGAGGAAGTGGCTGGCTGTCAACCTAACCAGGGTGACTGGACAGTCTGTCAAGGCAAGAAGTGAAGGATGATGTGTGCCCTTAAGCAAGTATCCCATATGGTGCTGCGGATCCAAATTTGGCCAGGAATAGTTATAATGAAAGAGGACCATGAAATACATTTTGTAATGTGTGTAGTAATAGCACTAGGCTTTTACCCTGTGTATTCATCATTCACACAATAAATTGATAATGCTACTTTTACACCTTTTTGTTGCACTCTATGGCTGTGTCACTGTTAGCCTCTTTTCTGTAAGACTTCCCAACATTGTTACCACCAGTGACGCTCCACCAATAGTAGTTTCAGGGAAATGCTATCATAGACCAGCCACCAGTACGCTAACCATGGTCTCATCTAACTTTGCTCAAAGTAGATCTAGCTCACACTGTGGCTACAAGACCTGTGGTCGCCATAGCCGGGTTACCCTAATGTTCCCACTCTTTTCATGACAAAAAGCCATGATTAGGGCCCTACCAAATTCACGGTCCATTTCGGTCAATTTCATGGTCATAGGATTTTAAAAATCGTTAATTTCATGATTTCAGCTATTTAAATCTGGAATTTCACGGTGTTGTAATTGTAGGGGTCCTGAGTTGTTGGGGGGAGGAGGGGGAGGGCAAGGTTATTGTAGGGGGGGGTTGTGGTACTGCTACCCTTACTTTTGTGCTGCTGCTGGCAGCAGCGCTGCCTTCAGAGCTGGGCAGCTGCTGGCCGGGAGCCCAACTCTGAAGGCAGAGCTCTGCCAGCAGCAGCGCAGAAGTCAGGATGGCGTGGTATGGTATTGCCACCCTTATTTCTGCCCTATTGCCTGCAGTGCTGGGCCCTCAGTCAACAGCCGCCACTCTCTGGCCAGCGAGCTCTGAAGGCAGCAGCACAGAAGTAAACCTGGCAATACTGCAACCCCCCTAAAATAACCTTGTGGACCCCCCCTTGCAACTCCCTTTTGCATCAGGAATGCCAATTTGAGAAACACTGGTCTCCCTCATGAAATCTATATAGTATAGGGTACAAACACACAAAAGACCAGATTTCACAGGGAGAGACCAGATTTCACACACTTTTGTAGTTACTTACATTTGCACCTTCCATGATTTTGCACCCTAATAAGGATCAGAGCCTAAGAACCATTGGGTCCTTTCAACAGACAAGTGAAAGTTAACAAAATGCATGTGGGGGTAGTACCAAGACAAGTCTTCTAAAGCAGCACTCAAACTGTGAGTACAAATTGTCCCTCTTCATATTTCTAGATTCTAGATACAGCGTGGGGTGAGAGATGAATTTTTACCCCAGCATAACAGGACCAAGACCAAGTTCTTCCATGTATAATTAAGCTGGTTGTTATCTTGAATGCAATGCAAGAAGCTGTACAGAAAGTTGATAGACACCTTCACATTTCAACTGGGATTTTCCAAACAGCCTAAGGGAGTTGTGGAGTTCCCTGGGATTTGTGCACCTTTGAAAAATCCCATCCCTAATGAAATTTAAAAGAAAGAACTTGTGCCTAGCAATAGAAACACTGGAGAAGCTAAGCAACCCAACTACACCCTATAACCATTGAGGGGCACATCTTTTTAAAAAGCAGGCCCGTTTTATTCAGTGGTACAGCATGACGCAGCACATAAAGGTGTAGAAATCACACAGTGTAAGTGACACGTCAATAGATTTAGGCCAGAAAGGTCAGCGATGGCCAATGCAGTTGCTTTTTTTTCCCCCCAAAGCAAATTTGACAGTTTATAAATTATACAGTACCTGCCTTAAACCAACTTAAAAGACAGTAATTGTATTTATTATAATCACTCAGTACATGAATCACCTTGAACTTCAAAGAAAAATAAGCAGTGGGCTGTGCATAAAAATAGCGCTGCTATAGAAAGGAGGGTAGCCTAGAAAACAGAGATGGAAAAGACCAATTATTCATCTTACCTAACCATTTCCCCTCCAACCCACCAGTAGCTAATGACCACAGTATATTGAGATCAGACTAGATCATCATAATGGTCTCTACTGGCCGTAAAGTCTATGGGATGCTGGCTCCATGGAAATTAACAGATCCGGGATTTTACCCTATGAACCTATATTCTCCAATGCTTTGTCCAGCTGTAAGTCATTCAAATGACTAGGCTTCCACCCCTTTCTTTTGGAGACCTTTCACCAGTCTAATGGATCTCATTGTTAAGGACATTTTTCTCTGAAATCCTTCCTACATTTTCTAAAAGTAAAATTCACTCTTGTGCAGAAGTCTGTGCCTCATTCAAGCCCTGTTTTGAGGGCTTCAATGGGATTTAAGTCATGTTTATGTCTTGTGATGGGGCCTTTTGCACAGAGGTCAGTTTCACCCTAATCAAGCAAGGACTGTACTTTATTAGTAATTGGACAACAGCTACCAAAAAGGGGGGGGGCGCCCCTACAGCTTTGGAATTCGCTCTCCTCCCCTTGTCTACAATAGCCCAAGGCTGAGGAACATCAGGGCATGTTGCAAACCTGGGAACTGTAAAGATGGGGAATCAATGGCAGGAAAAGGATTGGAGTTGAAGTTGCCTGGCTCACTTGTACAGCTGCACATAAGGTGTATTATAAAGTAGTGTCAAAGGGACCTAGAGTATGTGGATGGGCATTTTTTAGCATTTCTATACATCTAAATAAACTAACCGTATTCAGATAAATCAATAAGGGCCAGATTCTGCCACCTTTACTCACATAAGTAGCAAATCACTCTTCAAGCAGTCCCCTTGTAATCAATGGGACTACTCATGGAGTAAGGTACCATTCAAAAGGAGTAAGTGTAGCACAGTACGACTGTGTGATTGTCACTAACCACTGTCATCCTAGCCAGCCAATCTGAATCCTTATACACTACAAGAACATGCTACTCAACAAACCCATATTACTGACTCGAAATTAAAAGGGAACAAATGAATCAGTTTCACATGCTTGCAAATCAAGGACTTTCACATCTTATTCTATACATATATGCAAAATACACCAAAAGGCTGGATCATGGACTGGAGAGGACATAAATCAAAAGGAAAGACAGTGGTTGAAAAAATGAACTGACTTAATAGTTTGTTGGGGAGAGTTGGTACTCTCTTTTTAATTAAATATTGCACACCCCAGTGTTGGACATACAACTTTCCAGAATGGAAATGTTTAGACCACCTTTATTTAGCTAATAAAACCTGGTTTTGCTGATCTAAGATTTACCTGTTAGTAAGCTTCTTCCAAGCTTGCATACACAGCAGGCAAGATTCTGATTTGAATTACTCTACTGCAAACCCACTGACGTTAACCAAGTGGTTTGGAATTTACACCAATGTACCTGAGAGCAGAATCTGGTTCACTGATTGAAAACCAGAGGGAAAACTAGTTGATCAGAAACCCAAGTTCTCTGGCTCTGCAACTGTGGTCCCCTATTTACGAGTATCACACAAATATGGCTTTATATCACAGAAAATTCTGGTTACTTACTTGATCTTCAGACTGGCGAGCATTTTTTTGTCAATCCTGAAAAAAAAGAAAAGAGTGTGTTAAGTATCCAATGGGTGTTTTGATCTGTTAGTCAATTTTATCAGCAGCCCTTGGGTCTCCTAAGAACACAAAGTGCATGAGGAAAAAGACATTCTAGAATGTCTATCTCAACATTCTCCTTTGGAAGTTTCATTTATCTGACCGGAGTAAGGTTCATTGGTGCAAAGCCTTGACCATGAACAGCTCATTGAAATCCCAAAACAGAACATGCTGCTCAATTACACCATAAAGCAAGTAATACAATATCCCATACAACGTGAGTTGTTTACGGATTGTATTTATTTCAAAAGTATCTTTGTGTCATTTAACACACTAAACACCACAACTCAGAGCCTTAAACAAATCCTTCCAGCAGTAACAGGCAGCAGTAGATTTGTGGATGCACAACTCAATAGTAAAAATAGATTTTCTCTATTATTCTATGGAGAATGAAGGTCCCACTGAGTGACTGTTCCCCAGAACTGATGTTCCTAACCTGTGATTGGTTGTCATTTCATATCCTAACCGGTAATGGTCCACTTAAATCCAACTATATTGCTATATATTCTGTAAAGTAGTTCTTCTCACCTGAAGTCTCAAAGCTCTTTACGAAGGAGGAAGAATCGTTTCATAGGTGGGGAAGTTGAGGCACAAGGAGGTAAAGTGATTTGCCTCAAGTCACCCAGCAGGCTAGTAGCAGAGGCAGGAATAGAACCCAGTTCTCATGCAGCCCAGGGCCTAGTCTGCAGGATTGGGAGCCTCCCAACAGTGCACATTTTCTCCGGCACTGACTACAACCAGTGCAACGTGAGACACAAATTCACACTCATGGTTGAATGATGAAAGGCAGAGACACTATATCCTATAGGAGATCCACTCAAAGTGCTCTGAGATCCACAGACAAAAGGTGACACATTGTATACATACAACATAGTACTGTCAAATTGTAGCTGGAGTCTGATTCTAGTGGTTTACGAGATCCCAAGCTATTATCTATTTATTTGGTACTTTTAATAAGTGTCTATCTCCATGGAGCCCTTATTATTAAAATAATTGTGATGCTATGCTCCATATTCTTTATGAAAATATGCTTATAATATGGATATGACATAACAGATATACTTTATGCAAGATGGGTCTTGTAAGGGATCATTGGAAAGGTTATGATTTATTGAATGTGATTATCCAATTTGTATGCATGTATCATTTCTGTATCTAAAGTTAAGAATATGGACTATGTAACAATTACAACTGGGTGTGTATTGGGGAGACACCTACCAGAGGACAGGCCTTCAGATTTGATGGGCCCTCATGAAGGAACAACTAGACCAGGAAGATACTAATCTCTCTCCCTCCTGGGAGGCATCCAGGGATGTAACTGTGACACTACTAGGTCAGGTGGTCTTGTCACCTGATGCTAAACATTATCTGGGACTTCTTGTCACTTTCCACTGAAAGGGAAGGGGGGTCAAGTTTGGGAAACAAAGAATTCCCGCCTTATGCAAATCTTATTTAAGGGTGGGAAGGAAAGCAAACTCCTCCTCTTTATGTTCTGTCTGCCCAAGAAGAAAGACTGCAAAAGACACCTGAAGGGAAGGCAAAGGGAGAGTCCAGACTGAGACAGAGGTCCAGTTTGAAAAGAAATATGGCTGGAACTCTAAACCACAGAAACTTTGCAACCTGCCTAAAATAACATTTAGGGAAAGGCATTATATTTTGTAACCTGTTTCTTAAGTATATGGAATTTAACTTGCGTATTTTGTTTTATTTGCTCAGTAATCTGCTTTGTTCTGTCTGTTAGCACTTATAGTCACTTAAAATTCATCTTTTGTCATTAATAAAAACTCATTTTGTTTATTATTAAGCCCAGTTTATGTAATTTATAACGGGGGGAAGAATCATGCACATCTCTCTTCACGTTGAGGAAGAGGGCAGATTTTTCTATGCTTGAGCTATGCAGATTTTTCTATACAGTGCAAGATGGTTTTATTTTGGGTTTATCTCCCAAAAGGGATGGGCACGTGAGTGCAGGGGGAGTCCTCTCACACAGAGCCTAATTCAGCAAAGCAGTGAACGGGAACCCAAACTGGTTGAGCAAGAGAGGCTCAGTGAAATCCCAGTACATCGGGGGCATCCCAGAATGGGGGTCCAACCTGTCACAATAATATTAACCTGAATTATGGCAACTAGTATTAATATCTCAAAACGTAAAACTATGTCTATTGGCAGTGACTGCAAATGCAACATTATCGGTCATGTGGAATTAACTCCCTTTATCCAAAAATCATTCTTTTACAGCGTGATCAAAAAAAATATTTAATGCTGTTGAAATACTGTTTCCCATCTACCAGCAACTTTACAGAACTCCTCTCCCACGACTGAGCTTCCCCACTGAGAGCATACCACATGGGCTAATTATGTAACACCAGATTATGTAATTCCAGATTAAACTAATATAATTCTAGCACGGGTCCATTGAAGTTGATGGTGTTAACAACAGAGGGGCGAGTTCAGTGGAGTGAGAGCAGACTCTTGCTCATACTTCGCAGGCCTATATGTTAGCATTCCATTTTCACGTCTCAAAATAATTCATAAAGCCTGGTTTAGCCCACATTTCCTTCCCACATGTTAACTATTGCACAATATCCCATTGCCAGTTATGCTAAATGTAACTTTCCCCTGAACTGTGTGTATACGCTTTTGCATTTCCTCCCTTCCTGCAGAGAATGTTTCCCAAGTGTTGTAAGAGCCTAGTGCAAAGTTTATTCTTTACAAGTTACATTAACCTTCTTTAAAATCTCCAGATTCAAATTGTTTTCAGACTCAAGAGAAACCAATCGGCATTTGGGGTGACAAGCATCCAGGCAGGGCCGGCCTGCCTGATGCAAGGCCTATTGAATTCAATATCAAACCTCCCACACTACCTTCAATGGGCTTTGGATCACGCCCATCGAGTCCACGTTTATTGTAAGACTCCGTGCGACAAGGGTTCTCTAACCATTTTTAAATTCATTTTTCCCCTAGTTCATAGAGTCAAAAATGACTGGGACTCAGTAGATTTGGATTCTAGTTCCCAAACACTGGCTCATTGGGAAGGCTTGGGTGACTTACTCATTTTCTGTGCCCCAGTTTCCCTCCCCACCAGTTTCCCTCAGTTTCTGTGCCTCCGTTTCCCTACCCACCTTCGTCACATATTTTGAGAGCCCAGACGAGAAACGCAATATAAATGCAAAGGGTTGATGTTACTCCAGGAGTCCCTACAGTCCAGTCAAAATTCCCCTTTTACAAGGTAAGCATACAGAGGCTTTGGGATCCTAAGGAAAACGTATTGCAGAGCTGTATAAAACACACATTATGCCTATACTCTGTGTTGGGGGGCAACTGGAAGGGGGGGGAAGAGTACAGGGAGCCTCGAGTCCCAGTGCCCCCATGTAGGGTGCAGGCATAGTTAATATGCAAACAGTGGGCAGTTTGTGGCATTCAACCCCTCTGAGGGGCAGGGGTTGGGGGGGGGGTCTCTCTAGGTGAGGTGGGGCAAGGTGATGGCCTGGGGGTAGAGTGCCCAAGTAAGACTTAAGCCTCTCTCCATACTACGGGTTAGCCCCCTCAGCCTTCCCGACCGCCACCGTCACAGACTCACACAGCTCATGGGAATCCCTGCACTAGTGGGTTGCAGCCCACAGGGCTCAATCTATTGAAGCTAATGGGGCTCCTCCCCTGAGCAAGAGCTCCTTCCCGAGTCAGGCTTGCAGGATCAGACCCATGATCTGGAATCTGAGATCCCTGGCTCCAGGTCTCACTGAAGTTAATGGACATCTCCCCGTAGGCTTTAATGGGCTCGTCAGTCATTTAACCATTTCCCCTTAACATCTGCTCAGACTCTCCGCTCCCAAAGAGTGGACACATTGTTGTTTCTAAGATAAAGCGTGCCAGGAGTTGCACACTCCTGGGTTAGCTCCATGCAAGGCAGATTTAAAGGCATTATTCATTATTATGTGATAATGCTGTTCTCAGGTCTTGGTAAAGCAAGTTGAACCTTAAAGCATCTTTTTTGGGGTGCAAATTTCTGTTGCCTAAACGTTTTACTGATGCAAATGAACCAAGGGTACTGTGGGTAAATGAGACCGTTAACTCCTAAAGGATCTGTGCTGAAATATTCATAGACAACCCAGCAGAGCTGCAGCTAGTGGATTTCATACCAATGCAAATGCAAGAAGGAAAAAGTCTGTCGCTGTTTTGCTTCATAGAAAAACAACTGCTCTTAAGGAAACCACAGTTTCAAGGGGGCTAAAATTGGGACCTGTTTTAATCAGTAGCCTTCACACTTTATATGAGCCTGCGTGTGGTGCAGAACCACACGGTCCCCACCATGTGTTGCAGTGCAAGTACCATGCCTGCAGGCCCCCCCCCCAAATCCTAACACACACACGGTGCCACCCATTGCACAGCAAATACACAGTGGTTCCGTGGCCAATGGGTCCTTACGCAGCCATGGAGGCAGAATCAAGGATGTGTCCCACACTGACGCATGCTCCCCTAGCATTCACTCAGAAGTTTGGTAGCAGCCCTCGCTTTCATGATGCAAGAGAAACAGACTGGGGGGAATGGGGGAGGAGTGATTCACTTCCAGGCCAGTCTCCATTGGCATCAGCCTGCGAAAAGATCATCAAAATAGTGCTTGTTCACTGCCAGCTCTCGGAGGCGGGGAGCAGGGAAGAGAATGAAAGCAGGTAAGAGCATATCAGGAGTCTATCATATGAACCCTGGCTGCTTCTTCCTTTCTGTGAAATGGAAAAAATAATAATTTCCCACCACAGGATTCAGTTCGTTAAGATTTGTCCAGCCCTTTGACTAGGTATCACCAACAGAAACAGAGCAGAAAGCTGTGGTGTAATTGCAAAGAGCCCTGGAGCTGGCCAACAGACATATTTACTCTGTACAAAAAAATATTGCAGACAGAAAAATCGCATCTGTGTTAGACCCAGTGCTGGAAATCGTTGAGTGCTCGAAGATGAGTTCAGGTCTGGCTGAGTAACCTCCCTGATGGTAAAATCTCGTTCACGGGGTTCCCACAGAAAGGGTGTGTCTGTCAAGATGTACAGATATACTACTGTGGTAAGATAGATAGATACAGGTGTTGGGTGAATTAGCAGATCACTTCCTGCCTAGTAAACAAACACAGAGGCATGGTTGTCTTTTTAACTTAACATTCAGCCAAATGTCAGCTTTGGAAATCAACAGTATCACATACAATTCATTGAACTACAATGGTTACAGAGAGCCTGATCCTGCGCTACTTACTCCCATTGGCTTCAGAAGCTGCTAGATTTCTCCTGCCACAGTAAATCCTAAAGCCAGATTTCCCCGACGTGAGTTTCAGAAGACAGCATCTACATCCATCTACGGTCATTTGTGTGGATAACAAGAATACCCAGAGTTAGCATCATGAATATTAAGGAAACAAACCAGGGTTTTGGAGAGGTTATAAAGCCTCATGATTCAGTGCTTAAGCCAATTCCATAACTATTGTGGATTAGGAATCTTCCCTGTTGAAGAGTCCCATAACTGCCGTCGGCAGCACTTTTAGCATCCTCCTCTGCAACAGCTGCTGCTGGCTACTGTCAGGGATAAAATACGAGGCTAGAAGATCCCTGGACTGATCCCGCGTGGCCATTCCAATGTTCTTTCTAAAAATGGCCTGATTCGGTGAAGAGCTGAGCATCCACCGCTCCCAGAGACTTCAGCTTGTGGGGTGCCCCCTAGATTTCTGACCTAAGTTGCTGCAATGGCATTATGTGAACTTGAGTCTATACGTGTCACTCCAAATTCACAAGGCTGCTCCTCATTAGATGTCATCTAATGTTGTAAGATCGGAAAAGATCACTATCAGCTCAGTGAGGTTCCCACAAGCAGAGGGCAGAGGGAGACACATCACACTGCTACGTCAGGGGCTCCTGCAAACCTTATTCTCAGGACTCATGATTCTTAAAGTTTTCTATTTAATTAAAGTGATATATATAGTCAAAGCCCTGCTTACTACCCTTACTCCTTTGATTAACCTTTTATTCCACGAGTCCCATTAGAATTCAACCTTCCCCTTCCCCTCATACCTTATGGAGTATACGGATCAGTTATATATCAGCTCCAGTAATGAAGTTATATAACCTCATGCCCTTAGACCGTAGGGTTGCCAGGTGTCCGGTTGTCGACTGGAAAGTCCGGTCGAAAAGGGGACCTGATGATATCCTGTCAGATCTACTGACCAGACACCCAATGTCTGGTTACTGTGGGCGGGGGAGGCGAGGAGGCACTGAATCATCACCAGCAACAGACCCTTCTCAGCCGGGGCCACCTCCTACCTGCATTGTGTGGCTGCAGCTCCCAGCCCCAGCTCTGTAGGCGAGTTGCTCCTGACCCCGCAGGGAGGGCAGGAGGATAAAAGCAATGAGCAATGGAGGGAGGGGGAAAGAGGAGCGAAGGGGAGGCAGGGCCTCAGGGGGAAGGGGGGAGGTTTTAGCACTACTACTGGAGTGTCTTGATTTTTAAATATTACAAAGTTGGCAACCCTATAATAGAAGAGTGCTCTGTCATGCAACAGATACTATCAGAGGGCCTGATTCTGCAGGCGAAGTCGTACAGACTCACACATTGTCACATGGATTTCAATGGGATGCGAGTAAGCACTACTCCGTGTGAATGAGAGTGGTACAACAGAAAGAGGAGTCAAAGGATCAGAGGCACTAAACTCAGGCCTAATCGTGTGAAAGATGCTCTGCATAAGCCAAGTATTAGTATTACTGAAGCCTTAATTCTGAACAGCTGCCAAGAAGTCATTAACCTTGCCTGCTAAATCTTCCAATGATGTATGGAACAGTGGTGTTTCTCTCATCGACCTCATTTGGGACCTTTCCTATAGCACCCATTCTCCCTCACCCCCATCCCAACAAAAGACCTGTAGCCCACATTTCACTGTCTGCTAATCAGTGTTATAGCACATATCCCACATGGATTATGCCCAGATAAATTAGCAGATGTTCCCCTACTTCTGACAATATTGGAATGAAGGAGACACTGATCTAGATACAAATATAGATATAGAAACAAAAATCCATAACAATATTGTTTAAAATGAATCAGCATTTAGATGGTGACACAAGCAGATGGAGGCAGGAAACTCAAAGTTACAGCTGGTACTTTGTCCTTCATTACATGCTGTTGAAAGAAACTGCAAAGGTGCAGTGACTACCTGTTGTTTAATTCTATGCTTAGTACTAGATCCATTCATAGCATCAACTAAGGTATGAAAGGAAACACAATCTGAACAAGGACTGGATGATTCAGGAAACTAGTGAGGAAATTGAAACTAGCTCCCACAAGCTGAAAAACCTCTATTTGAGCTAGCTTGTCAGTGACTGAAGCGGTTAACATTGATAGTCTACATCAAATGAGTTTGTTGGGATTTCGATCCAGTTTTTCATGGGCAACAGCCAGGCTGCCTTAAAACTAGAACCAGGCAAAGCCTAGATTTTTTTTCCCCATAGGAAATTATGACATTTCAAAGTTTCATCCTGAAATTAGAACAAAGAGTCAAAATTTCCCGCAAAACAAAAATTCTAAAAAAATTTGGTCTGGAAGTATCTAAATGACCTTATCAAAGTGCTTTATTTCAACTGTTGTTGTATATAGAACATACGAATCTAACCAATCAAATCAAAACAAAGCACTTGGATCATTTTTCGTCACATTTTTTAACAAAAAGGAACATTTCAAAAACATTCTGATTTCATCTAATCAGCATTTTCTGACAGAAAACTGTTCCATCAGAACCTTTTCGACCAGCTCTACGTAAAACCAACATCACAACGGGCGCTGGTTTAGCAGACTCAGGACTCAATATGCAATGAAAAGTAATCTATGCTCTTGCCCCGAGAAGTTAGAATGAACAACTTTTGCAGGGTGGCCTGAAGGGAACCTTCTTCTGCCCAAGCTACATCTGTCCAGTGGATGAAGACAGACCTTAATGACTGGTGTGATGATGAAATTGCCGATACATCCATTACCTGCTGTGGCCTGATCGCAACATACCACACTTGGACTTCTTAGAAGCAGGGAAGAGGGTATTAAATTGTAATATCAATCAGTCCCTCATACAGCAACATATCCCTGGGGAAAGGAATGTGCTTCTTTAAATCAGGAGACAGGTGACAAGTCCAGCACTAACTAGTAAGGATAAAGAGTACAGCAATCAAGCAGTCACTGACAACCCATCCTGGACTCCGCGTCCATAGTAAATCAGGCAAGATCCCTGGATGCAGGTAATACAGTTTAGGAGATGGATTCAAAGCTTATCTCTTGATGGGAAATGCAATAAACTCTTCCTCCATGTATACTGAAACCACAATACTCTATTTATTAGAAGAAGAAAGGGGAAGAGACAGAGACACTAAATAGCTGGGTTAACTATAGCATTACACAGTGCATCCCTGCTACTACAGATTACACACCTAGTGAGGAGCTCCTAGAAATTCATGCAGATCTCTCCTTGCAATTTTGCATTTACGTGAACAATGTGTTTGTGCCAAAAGGTGAATGGACTGTAAAGCACCAACCGCTACGCTAAGAGAGGCTGCCCCTTTCAAATCTCAGGAGGGGAATCAAAGAAGACCAAGTCCCTAAATCAGGGGTGGCCAACCTGTGGCTCCAGAGCCACACGTGGCTTTTCAGATGTTAATATGCGACTCCTTGTATAGGCACCGACTCCGGGGCTGGAGCTACAGGCGCCAACTTTCCAATGTGCTGGGGGGTGCTCACTGCTCGACCCCTGGCTCTGCCCCCACTCCACCCCTTCCCGCCCCATTCCCTGAGCCTGCAGTGTCCTCGCTCCTCCCTCTCCCCTCCTCAGCTGATTGGGAGGTGCGGAGAGGGAGCAGGAGGTGCTGATCAGCGGGGCGGGAGGCGCTGGGAGTGGGGTGGGGGAGCTGCTGACTTATTACTGTGGCTCTTTGGCAGTGTACATTGGTAAATTCTGTCTCCTTCTCCGGTTGGCCACCCCTGGTCTAAATCAAAAGCATTCAGATATTTCCCTTCTCACAATGCACAAGGAAGATACTTTCCTTTGCAGGTTCTACTTCAAAGCAGGACACGATCAACACCAAAGGGTTTTCCCCTTTAAATTACCTCAGAGAAACCAAAGACGGAAGAAAAAGCCCCTCCCCCTGCCCGTTGCCCCACAAAGTGAATGGTAAAAGTCACCCACCATCCGTAACCTCCGAACGAGACGCTGCGTTTCCTATGAAACATCGTGGCTGCTTGGCAGTGCTCACTCTTCCTAGCGTCGCTGGCGATGTCCCCCAGACCCGACTGCACATATACCCTGGCCCCACTGCTTGCAGCCGAACAGGAAGACGGGGCACTTCTGCCAGTGGGCACAGCTGGTGCATGAAGTGTGCTCCCTTCAGCTATTCCGTGCCTTTAGCTCAAGCTCCGTGGGAGGAAAGTCACTCTCACCACTTCCTGTAAGCCTGCGCTAAAGTTCTGTGCAAGGGCTGATTACAGAGGGGGCTTCTCCTTTGGGTCGGCTGCTGTTAACTTGTCTTCTTTTAAAAAAAAAAAGAACAAAAAAAAAAAAACACACACACACATACACACACTTGAAAACTTCAGTTTCCTTTTTCCTCACTCTTTTCAATATACTGCGCAAGGACTGTATGTCTCCTAGTAGTGGAACATACATTTTTGGGCTGCCTGAAGTGAAGCCAAGGTTAAGGGATCACTGTGCCACCAGCTGAGTGAGGCATTTCCATGCCAACTTGTCCTTACCATCACACGGAAATCAGAAGCTCGCTGTTCAAACGAGACCTGTCAGTGGATGACAGGCTCCTCTTGTGGAAAAGCCCTATAGAATTTAACAGAAAACCACCACTTTGCTGTGGGTTTTCTGAGCCATCCTATGGAATTTAATAGAGTTCTAGCCTTTTTATTGAATGCTACAGGACAGATTAAAAATAAAAAAAACCTATAGAAAGGACCTCACCCACTGGTATTAAACTCAGTTAGGACCAGATCCTCAGCTGGTGTGAATCAGAACATTGCTGTTGATTTCATCCAACTGAAGATCTGGCCCTATAGATTTGTAAAGATTTAATGGAACCCAATTAAATTTCTGTAAAACCCTATTAATTTCATCCCTATTAAGTTCTATAGGATTTTTCCATAAGGGCCTATGTCAAGGAGGGCAAACTACGGCGCGTCAGGGCTTTCGCTCAGGCCCGCGGTATTGCCAGCCCTGTGGCGTAGCGGGGCTAAGGCAGGCTCCCTGTCTGCCCGGGCCCCACGCTGCTCCCGGAAGCAGCCAGCACCACGTCTCTGCAGCCCCTGGGCGGGGGGGCATCAGAGGGCTCCATGCACAGCCTTTGCCTGCAGGCACCGCCCTCCCCTCCCCCCTGCAGCTCCCATTGGCTGGGAACGGGGAACCGCGGCCAATGGGGGCTTCGGGGGCGGTACCCGCAGGCAAGGGCAGCATGTGGCAGAGCTGCCTGCCCCACCTTACCCCACCCCCAGGAGCCACTGCCGGACATGCTGGTCACTTCCAAGAGCCTGCCTTAGCCCCGCTGCACGCTGCTGCCACCCCAGAGCCACTCGAGTAAGTGGTGTCAGGCCAGAGCCCGCACCCCGAACTCCTCCTGCATCCCACCCTCCGACCCCCTTCCCTGAGCCGCCTCCCACCACTCCGCCTCCTGCACCCCAACCCCCTGCCCCAGCCCTACATTCATAGCCCTACATACAATTTCCCCACCCGGCCCTTGGGCCAAAAAGTTTGCTCATCCCTACTACGGCCTGATTTCCCAATGGAAAAAAAACCCAAACCATTGACTACAGTGGACTTTGGATTAGGTTCATATGAATGAACAGGAAGGATTACACCTCCTCTTATTACACTTTCATATTTCTCATCCCCAGTTCCTTTGGGTTATACCCTTTTGTACAATCCTAAATAATCCTTCTCCCCTCTTCTGCTTTCATCTTCTAATCCAGATATTGCAGATGGCCTAACAAAGCCATAGCACTGAACAGGTTGGTCAGTCTTTGGGTGCTGTATCATGCACTCCCATCAAAGTTTCTTCCCAACAACTTTAAATAACAGGGCACCAAAAATACCTCTCCAAAAGCAGGACATTGCACTTTCCTGTCTGAAACCAATCCACCTGCAGCCAGTTCGGGTCTCGTCCCAAGTTCCTGTTCCCAGCCCTAGTGAAAGAAGAAGTGCATAGCTGCAAACTACCAAGTAGATATTAGGGGAAAAAAGGGTCTACGGCCCTTTTGTGATCTGATTTCAAAACTCTGTTTAAATGTAAATGTTGAACTTTAGCTGCGTACAAAATTACCAAACAGCAGCAGCATCAAGAAAATCACACCAAAGGTTTCCCTATCACCACCCTCTTCTCCGCATCTCTACCCTTTGTCACCGTTTACACATTGCCAGGTACAATAGATTCTCGCCTGGCCTGTGCTCTGAAGCAAGCTCAGTGTTCAAAACAGTAGGATGTTTCATCGGCAAATGACTGTTTCCCTTCTCCCTCTTCATCATGTAAAAGCTGAGGCTGTTCGAATCACACTTTCCTCTTACAGGGTCCAAAGCATCAGCGAAGTACTGAAACTTATGCGTCTCAGACAGCGATCCATATTACAAAGGACAAAGCTGTTTTTTCTCGAGTACACGTGTAAAGAGGAAGAGACACATTCAAGGGGCAAGAATGTATCACCCTGATCAGTATTCAGACAGTATCTGCTTTCAAATCTAGCGAATTTTCATTGGATCATTAAATGTTCTAGCCTACAGAGAATGAATTCAGAATGCAAAGTAACCCTTTCCCCTTCCCCACCAGGCTCTGTGCTGGGCCAGAGTCTCTGATATAAAGCTAACAGAGTAAAAGCCAGACACTGTATTAAATACTTTGGGCAGATCTTCAGCTGATATAAATTAGTATAATCCCACTGAATTCAATGGAGATATGCTCATTTATACCTTCTGATGGTCTGGCCCTCTGAGTGCACTTGCAGATAGGTACATATGCATATTTTCTGGGTGTGCATGAGTGTGTATATTTAACACACATACACAAAACATGCTGAGAAAAAAAAACAAAAAACCTCATACAGATTCTCTCAAAACACTGGCATCATTTATTCCACCCAATCATGCCTCTCAGGTATAAACCGAAAAGCCTAATTCTGCTCTCAGTTACACTGGTGTCAATCCAGAGAATCTCCATTGAAGTCAGTGGAATTGCTCTAGATTTTTACCAGTTAACCAGAGCCCGGAATACATAGATTAAGCTTATATATAAAATTGCACCCTTTTTGCGCTAGATATCTTAAAAGGAACAACAAGGGGAAATAGAACTTAAATCCTTAATACCAAATAGCCACATCCCCTAACTCCTTACTCAAGTAAAACTGCCACTGAAGTCAATGGAACTACAGAATTTGGCCCAGTTAGCATCTGCATGAGATTTTTATTTGCTGGGGCTTTGCGCTTTGTTGCTAAAAATAACAGCAGAAGGGTCAAATTCAGATCTCAGTGGCACCAGCGTGAATCCAGAATAACGTATTGACTCTGGAGTTGCACTGGATTTACACCAGTGGAGCAAAATGAAGTCTGGCCCTATGACTTTAAATGACAGATATCCATCGTCTCCAAGGATGCTAAATTCTCCTCCAGGCGTTAGCAGCGCCTGCATACCCAGACAGCAAGAATAGTGTCACAACTGCCCTGAAGGAGTTACAGCTTTAGTACATCTATGGAAGAAGAAAATGGAACAGTAGCATCCTCAAGAAGAAAAAATTCTTCCTCCTCCCAGGCTCAAGACGCTGAAGATAGGCCTGATGGCCAGGCACACCGGCAATATATGAATAAACGGGTGAACCCAGGCTGGCTCTCAGGGGGTGTAAATTGGCAACGCTCCTCCATTGGTTACACCAGCTAAGAATCTGCCTGAACATCTATGTGCACTACAGGAATTTATATTTTTTACACTGCTGCAATCTAACTATTTGTTATTGTACCGACTGAAGCAGCAGGAAACACCAACAGATCCCTAGCAACCTCGCCAGAAACAGCAGCTCACTGAAGAAAGAAAACAAGCAGTTTTGTTCTAAGAACTTAAGCTCAAAGGGTTTTAAGCTGCAATTATTACTGGTTTATCCTAAATTCCAATCCTTACATTTACAAGTACGTGATGTATAAATAGAGAGTAAGGGGACAGTAGACAAGTGAAGCCACTGCTAATTTAGGGCCTGATTCAAAGCCCGTTAATGTCAGTGTGGTTTAGGGATGACGACACCAGACTGGGAAGCAGGAGATCTGGACTCGGTTCCTGGCTCTGTCACAACTTACTGTGTGACCTTGGCAAGTCACTCCCCCCCTCTGTGCCTCGTCTTCTGTCTCCACCTTTTGTCAGTCTTCGCTGTTTTCATTGTAAATTCTTTGGATTAGGGCCTGTCTCTCACCAGGTTTGCACAGCACCTATCATAACAACAGGAGCCTTTCCATCCAATAGGTTTGGGTAATTCAATCAGACCCCAAACAGAGAAATTTCATTTGCGCCTTCAGGACACTACTGCAGACTCTCTCATAGGCTGGATCCAAATACACAGAATTACTCAGGGCAGCAACCAACAGGAATCTGAATAGCCTTAGGCTTAAGGATTTCCAAACAAACACCAAAAGCAAAGGACATCTGAATGGCACCTGCTAGTAATAAACTCCTCTGCTAGACGCGGTGGCTGTGCAAAGTTTCTTAGAACTCGCTGGACCTTAATTCTGTGGGACGCTATTTCATTTGCCAGTCATTAAATATCGTCCTCATTCAAGGCTATTACCATCGGCAAATCAAAACGCCTTTGCTGTGAAAGAGAACGATTAGGACTGTCTTGTTTGCAATACAGTTTTTCTGATGGAAAAGAACAATCCGAAAAATAGCTTTGAAACCTTGACAAAACAACAACGATAGGAGAGTTAGTCACATACAGGACCTGATCCTAAACCCATTGAAGTCAATGAGAGTCTTTTCACTGGGCTTTGGATCAGGACCATAGGATGTGTTTTGTTTCCCCAGCACAGTTCAAGCAACACCCCTGGGCCACCCACGAGCACCAGCTAAACTGGGAACATGGCATTTCACCGGGGATGTGTTGTTACAGAACATCTCGCCTCTGCCGTTGGGTCCTTATGGCAGCCTCTCCAGAAACAATTTGTCTGCTGTGACATTTTCCTGCCCCAGGAGTATTCTGTATAACTGAAACCAACCGGGGGGGAGAGAGAGGGAGAATGTTCCCTTCAAAACAGTAATAGCCAAGTCATTGTAATCAATCAACTAAAATTAAGAAACACAAAAGCTCCAGGGAAGATGAATCTTTGGCACCATCTGTAATATCCAAAATTAACTACTTCTCTGGGGTTCTGTGACAGAGGCACTGGGGAATGAAATGTCAGAGCATACTGTGCTAAGTATGAGAGCGCCCGATCCTGCACACGCATTAGCTTCTGCCAGGGTGCTCTGTGTCTTGCAAGACTGGGGCCTAGTGTTTGACTGTGGAATTGGTTTCTGCCGAGTGCTATCAGGGCCAGACCCTGCATGGGTGAGGTCAATGGGAGTTTTGCCATTGCGTTCAGATGGAGCACGTCCTCTAGGTGTGCCTACAGAAGCAAAATAATTAGATAGCCTGAGGATACCAATATGCTGCCAGGACCAAATCTCCAGACAAAGTGCTGCCAAAAAAACCCCAACCACCACTGGTAGAATAAGATCACTCCCCGAAAAATCCATCTCCGGAGATACGTCGTCAAAGATCCTGTTCCAGAAAACAGGAGAGAAATAAAAGGGTCGCTCTCTTGGGACTGTCTTCCTTGTCTTTGGTCTGTACTGTACCTCACACAAGGAGGCCCTGCCTCTTTGATTGGTGTGAACAGTAATTGTACAAAACATCAGGGGCCAAATTCCCTGAGGAGGAGTTATACCAGGGTTGAATTTAGGGATGGGAGGGGAACGTAGACCTTATACCCCTTTGTAGGCATGCAGGGGTAAGATGGCACGTTAGGTCCAGGGGTGCTGGAGTATGACGGTCTATGCATACACCTATTCCCCTCTAGGGCAGGTATAGAGGCATACAGACAAAGCTGCAGCTAGACCACTCCCATTCAATGGCCTGCACGGCTCAGCTGACTGGGGGTGAGTGTCATTAGCTGCTGATAGAGGCCAGCACCCAATCGCTACACCAACTCCACCTATAGGAAGAAGTGACAGAATTGTGACTCAGCGATCACAGTGCCTCCAAAGGCTACTTCTGGGGTGGTACAGCTCCCACACCCCTCCTTGCTGAGGCTGTGCTGAAAGCCACAATCTCTCCCACTGTGAAGTAAGAGGTAATGAAACTCCATGTCTAGCAACGGAGAATGAAAGTCCCCACTCGTTTCACTACACTGCCGATTGCCATTCCAGTTGTCATTTAATGTCAGTTCTAAGCAGAAGTTTTGTAGGGTGAAAAAAAAGATGCCCCCACTCTCAGAGGGTTCCCTTATTAAGATACAAAATATAGCAGAGACAGGGAGAGAGACTGGTCAGTTCATTATTACAATGTATAGGCTTACATTTTAATGAGAACAAACTGTTCCGTTTAGATTTTGTTTACCAAGAAATGCCAACTGTGTGCCAGAGTTATATGTTGCCATGGTCAAAACACACTTGATTTGTCTGTTTGTTTGTACTCATGGGTTATCTAGTCAGGTTTTATCAGCGGTCTTCAAAAGCAGAACGCTCATAGCGGACACTGAATTGCAAATATGCAAATGAAACTTACATAAAGGGTTTAATAAGGCTTCCACTGAAGTATAGGCGGGGAGGAGGGAAGATAGCTCAGTGGTTTGAGCGTTGGCCTGCTAAACCCAGGGTTGTCAGCTCAATCCTTGAGGGGGGCCTTTTAGGGATCTGGGGCAAAAATCTGTCTGGGGATTGGTCCTGCTTTGAGCAGGGGGTTGGACTAGATGACCTCCTGAGGTCCCTTCCAACCCTGATAGTCTATGAAATAAACATTGAAGTCTATGAAGCTCTAGCTATTTAGACCAGCGAATAATCCATTGAGCCTCAACTGCATTTGAAAAGTTCTATGTAACAGATGAAGTTCCATCTGCATTTAGGGTTATGCTAAAATACTCACTATTGCGCCACACAAGAATTAACCTAACTGTAATAGTAACATGAGGCTCACAGATTCATGCAGAGATGGCAGGAGGGGCAGGAATACAGTCTGTATCCCTCAATCTGTAGCAATTTTACAGAATTCTGCCACTAAACCGACATTGTATTGTTACGTCATCGAAGCCACTCCCATTCTTCTCTTTGTTGTTTTATTGGTTTCACAGCAACAACCTCCCCTTAACTGGGCCCAAGTGGTGCTGCAGGCAGAGGGGCCAGAACAATAGTATTGTGACATCAGAGGTAACTCAACCAGTCATCCCTCGCTCCCTCAAGTAAGCGCTCTGCTTGCAGCACCAAACGGGCCCTGGTTAGAGGAACTAAGACAGTTGTGACTGGGCAGAGGTAAATGATCCCACCTGAGCCAGGCAAGGAGGGAGTCACAGGACAAACCTCCCGCCTCCTCCCACTCAGCCAATACAGCTCCTGATCCGAAGCAGCCCCAGATATTCCGGTTCTGAACCCCCCAGAGCCCCAACTCTGGCAAAGCACCTTAGTCCCCAACCCGCATTCATCTGCCAATTCATTTCAACCAGTGGGACTGAAGTATGAAAATAACAGGAGGGAGGGGATGATGACTGGCTGAGTTACCGCTGATGTCACAATGCCCCTCTGCCTGCCGCACCAAGTGGGCACCGGGTGCAGCGGTCAGGTTTCCCAGTTGCCATCGGGATCAATAGGGTTCTACCCAGCGATGCCTCCAGCTTTCCTTGAAATTGATCGGAGGTGGTATTTCAAAGTCAGGGCAGAAGAGACAGAGAAATGCCATCAAAAGTTAGGCCTCACTTCAATTAGCTAGTCGGTGACATGTGCAGTGTTGCTTTTGTATTGTGGATACCCATTTCACGTAGGCCGGCAGGTAAGTGCTTTTCCATCACAACCACCACTGGTTCGTTTCAAACCAGCTAGACGTTCCTTAGCCCGTAATTCACCCTCTCAGCCATCCACGTGGTTAAGGCACAGGACTAAGACTCAGAATATCTGGGATCAGTCCCTAGCCTCCCTGTGTGACCATGGGCAAGTCGCCCC
The DNA here is from genome assembly GCF_013100865.1 of Trachemys scripta elegans. NCBI lineage: Eukaryota > Metazoa > Chordata > Testudines > Emydidae > Trachemys > Trachemys scripta. The sequence goes on along the minus strand of NC_048315.1, from coordinate 10,315,575 downwards.
TGCACAGAGAGCCCGCAAAGCATTTAAGCCCTTAAGTGATGCCTGTGTCTTGTGCTGCCTAGGCAAGCAAGTACTGAGATGAAGCACTAGCAGCGTCTTTGGGCTCTGTTGAATCAGATCTTGCTCACACCTCCCTCTGTCTACTCTTCTTAGATTCGATGCCCAGCTGCTGTCAGCGGTAGGGACTGCCACCCACGCAGCATTCCTCTCTGCATCTCAGATGGATGAAAGTGCGAGAGAGGTGCTGGGAAACAGCTGTAAATGAATCTGTGGGTACGAAGGAGAAATCAGATCAAGATGGAAGCACTGACGCAATGTGACACAATGAGAAAGGGAACTGAGAGGGCTCCATGGCATAGCAGCATACCACAAAACATGGTGTTTCCTTAATAGGTGTGGCCCAGAAGTCTCTGTTATCCAGTGGGGAAGTTGTGTTGTCCAGTGGGCAGGGCAGGGGAGTGGAAGCCGAGAGATCATCTTAGATTCCCAGCTGGTCTCCAGTGTCATTTGGAAAGTCATAATCACTTCATTCTCTCGGGGGGTTGGTTCCCAGCAGTCACATGAGGGTACTGGGGCTTAACCTCCTTTGTGAAGCACTTTCAGATCTGCAAGTGGGAAGCACTAAGTGTTATTAACGAGCAACCAAATTCCCCTCTCATTTATGCTGACCACTGAATGCGTTTATTACCGGGGGGGGGGGGGGGAAGGGGGGGGGTGTCTGTGTGTCCTACCAATGACCAAATCTACTCTGAAGTCAACTTATCTTAATACTTTGCGTTCCCTGCCTTGAGCAATTTGAGTGCAAAACTAGATGATTGAGTGACTGAGATGTATATCGCAGATGGCTACCCCCCACCCCCATCTCTCTCTATTTTCTGCACATGATTGTGGGCCATGAGGACACTAACTCACTTGCGGTCCACAGTCAGTGCTTACCTCTGATTTATAATGAAAGCCTTAATGCAAAGGTTCTGCTTGAGCTAAGGGTCAGAGCTGATGGGTGAGAAAAAGAAGATGGGTGAGAAAAAGAAGAATCCGAGACCCCAAGCTGCCCGGCAGCCGGTGCCTGGTAACTGTTAATCACACGTGTGGTTTCCTGCAAAAAAAATGAGGCGGCAGTTTCCATAAAGGACAGATAATGAAGCATTTCTAGTCTCACATCCCACCCTCTCTCTCTCTCACACACACACACACACACACGGGCAAAGCAAACCGACCCTTGTAACCATCCATTATTCGCCACTGCCAGCTGGACAGCATGGGTAGGCATAGCCAAGCTAGCTTGGATCGAGCTAGATTGCTAAAAACAACAGTGTGGGGCGGGCTAGCCCGTGGCGAATACATACCTTGAGTCTGGAGCGGGGCGGGGGGAGGGAGGCGAGAATAGTACTCGGGCAACTAGCCCACGCCACCGCCCATGCCACTGCAACTACAGTGATTTTAAGCAAGCTCGCGGCACCTATCCGTGCTGCAATCATGCCTCCTGATTGCAGTGTAGACATACCCTTAAAGGCCAGCCCTACAAGGTGCCAATTGCCTCCTGTGAGGTGCTGAGCGCCCTGAATTCCCGCTTTCCATGAAGTGATGGGAATTGAGGGCGCTCAGTCTCTTGCAGGATTGAACCCGCATTTCCTATCGGGATTTCTGTGCAACTAAAGAGAAGGTCGGTTGGTCGTTTCAAAACGAGAGGGTTTTTAAAAAGACTATTGAACCAGTCCCAAGACACTGTAAGAGAGAGGGTATGTAGGGCCAGGGAAGTACATTCTTCCAATTTATTGATCTAGATGCACAGCCTGAGCTGCATACACAATACAATAAATGTAGAGGGGTACTGTCTAGTGGCCTGATCAGAGGAATGGCAGCCTGGAAGTCCCGAGTTCTATTCTAACTTTTATTGAGGCCAATGGAAACTTCACCAATCTGGCCCAGTTTTCCCCCTTCTGTAAATGGGGGTAATAATAATAATGCAAGTGGGAAGCACTAAGTGTTATTAATGAGCAACCAAATTCCCCTCTCATTTATGCTGACCACTGAATGCGTTTATTACCGGGGGGGGGAAGGAGGGGTGTCTGTGTGTCCTATCAATGACCAAATCTACTCTGAAGTCAACTTATCTTAATACTTTGCTTGCCTCACAAGGGAGCTCTGAGGAAAAGCTAGCTAGTATTGGTCCAGATTCTGCACTGAGGGCCGGTGTACACCCTTTGAAGTTCCACAAGGCTCCAAGCCAGCACAGAATTTAGCCGCACATTGGTAAAGCAATTTGAAAATGAAAAGAACTATGGTCCTGGTTCTCCCCTCACTTACACTGGAGTGACTCCATTTAAGCATACGAAATGCTATCAGCATAGAACTGGTGTAACAAAAATCCAGATGGCGGCGTTTGCCTGAAATAACTGCCTAGTTTGCAGGATTTTTTTCCCCTGAAAAAGGGTTCAGGGAGTTCTACCGAGGACATAATTTCCCCCTAGTTGGATTTAAGGGAGATGGAGAGAGGATATAGGATGTGGGCTGAGCAGTCTTGCAGGGAGGAACCCTCAGAGCAGCTATATCTGGCAAGGCACCAACAGGACTTTATTATCTCATTGCTGTTTTCTTTGTTAATAAACCAAGGTCAGGAAGTAGCACACGTTTGCATTTTACAGTGTGTGAACTGTGTTTCTAGGGCAGGTTAGGAAGGGACCCTGCTTTTAGTGTGCTAAATATTATGTTGTTACCAAGTTTAGCCAGATCAAAGGGCAGCATTTCGTTCAGAAGACTGCATCTTGCACAAATTTGCACTAATGAACCTATTAAAGAGGATCTATCAAGAACTGGAGTAAAATGACTGTCATTTGTTTTCTAAAGGAGCAAAATAATCCTTTGACAGCTGCAGCCAGCCCAGGCTGGAATTAGCCAGACCTTGTGTTGTGTTAAGCCAGATCACTTAGCGTTATTTTAACAGAGTCTGCGCATGAATAACACAGCTTCATGTTGAGTTAGCAGTGTAATCAGCTAATTAATGTGCTGCAGATCAGTGGCTGTGTCATGCAAAAAACGCCCCCTGCTGGCTGAGATTGCAGCAGCTGTGTGTCCTGGCTTCCCCTTGTTTCAAGGGATAGAGAAATGGTGGAAGTAGGCTACAGAGAAAGAGAACGGACACGGGAACATGAGTCCGCACCCCAGGCAGGAAGAGACAGGGTTAGAACCCTGCAGGGTGTTGGGTGTCTTTAACTCATACTGAATTCAGCACCATCCATAATGAGGCACGTATAGGTGCCAATTACAGACTTCTTTTGCAAGCCTAATGCTGTAAGTAAAAGGCTTCAGAGAACAGCTGGATGGGACGCTATTTTCCCATCCTGCAAAGAATCTGAGGTATCCACATTTTCCCATCCTCAAACCAGGACAGCGGTTGAACTTGGTGCTTTTTGAACCAGAAATCTGAAAAAAAGTTTGCTTCAGACCCAACAAAATGTTTTACTGCAGTAATTTCAAAATGTTTAGTTTCAGTTTTGACTCTTTTCTTTCCTTTAGTCTAAATCTAATAACATTTCATTTCATCTAAAAAAAAAAATCAAAATATTTTCTGAAGTGTTAAAATGAAGCATTTTGACAATGTCAACATTTTTAAATAATGTTTTGAGTCAGGAGATTAACCAAAGTCAAAACCATTTCACGAACACTTTTGATTCTGACACCTCACTATTTTGATTTTTTTTGCAAAAGGGGGGTTCGTCAAAAAATTCCTGACCAACTCTGCATCAGAGATGCATCCACCGATACTAGGTCTGAATTTGATTCACTGTACCGAACAAAACTACACTGGCCACATTGTGTACTCTTCACCCATTGTTGAGCCGCTTACGGATGCCTATGGAAGTGATCTGTCCTACATATGGCCAAAATTTTCAGAAGTATTCTCTAATTTCAGGAGTTCAACTTGGAATAGCTCAAAACCATCCCAGGGCACCCAAAATTACAGTCCTCTGTAGCATTTTGCCAACAAGTCTTTTCCATCTCAAATTTCTACAATTGCCAAAATGCTAACAAGTATCATCCTACTTGAATTCATCAGGAAGAAAACTTAGATTTTTTTTCTAAAGTGATTATGCACAAACCATGCATTTATTTCTGATTTGCAAAGAACACTTGGCATATATCTTACCCCCCTTTTTTGTATATAGAAAGATCTGTGCTAGATCATCTAAATACCGGCAAGGGGGAGATGGGGATACTTGTTGTATCTGGGAGTATCTTTACTGAGGAACAGTCCACACAGCTGGTGCTGAAATTACGCCCAGGAAGGACAGTATAATTCTTTCTTTGCTACCTTGGCTGCAGAAGACAGACTGCATCATTAATGTTGTAATACTTTATGCACTGCAGCAACACTATTCATCTTTTTATTACAACTGTATATAAAAAGGTAGTGTCCATGCAGGAATACGATTAGATTAGATCATGGCAGCGAAAAGACATTCCATATCCCAGCCCTATCAATAAGGCAAAGCAAGGCAGCATAGGAATGAATTGTAGAACAAAGGAGACTGCTTACTACTTTTCACCATGCTACTGCTACAGTGGAATGAGGCTGGAAATCTACCAACATGCCTTGAGCAGTAGGTTCCTGTGGAGGGGGAAAAAAAAAAAGATTCTAAAGCCTGTTTTTTGCAGGTTGCTATTTGTGATGCACTGTTCATTAACAGGCCATGTTAAGGAATATTAACACATTTTCTAGGTCTAGTCAAACCTATCTCAGGCAACTACCAAAGGTGATCACAAACAACTCGGTCACCCAAGAGGTGATTCTTAGCTAGACATCAAACACAACAGGGTACATTTCTGGGAGGCCTTAATATGGTTTACATAAGTCAGAGAAGTATCTAGTTGTACTGATTTTCATTACGAGCCTACCTGTAATGCATTTCCGTGATCCCGTTCACACGGTTTGTTACTTGGAATACTGTGGAGGAGATAGAGAAGGAATATATGGCAACTTACAGTACGTGCCAGCCTACCCAACTCAATTGGGAACATTCCCTAGATCTCGGATGTTTATGTGTGAGGCTCAGGATACAATAAAATAAGCGGCCAATGTGAGCCGATAAAACTGAAGATCCAATTCCCCTTTCTATCTAAACGTGAGATTGACCAAAGGAAGAAAAATGCAATGAGACTTGCAGGTATTTATTTGTATTAGCACCCACTCCAGGCCAGGCCCTTTCTAAATATTTCAGAACAGTCCTTGCTCTGAGAGTTCAGAATCTAAGAACACGGGAGAAACAAAACACAATGCCACTGCTTCTAGGGTTTTTCCCTGGACATCTCCATTTTAATCAAGCTAATTCCCAGATCCGCTAGTCTGTACTCTTTTAAACAAGCTGCACAAAGCCAAGCAGCTGCGGCTTCACTCTCTGGTACCCAAACTAGCTAGATTAAAGCTAGCTCAGTACATCTACACACGCTGTAGATGGCAGGGTACGCATACCATTATGTACAGAAAGGTAACGTGACTTACCAGGGGTCACACAGGGAAGTCAAAACCTTCAGCTCAGACTGGCCTTTATGATTATCCGAGCTCCCAACTGCTTTGCTCTAACCACCCATCCAAACAGCCCCTTTTCAGCTTCACTAACAAGTCTACATACCAACAAATTCAAATGGAAGAGCGAACGTAAGCTGGTTTTTACTGAGGTCACCCAGTAAGAGGCATTTCAACAATACAGACAAGGTTACATTGGATTTAGCCCAAATCATTAGAAGTGGCTAGAGGAACACACTGCTGATTACAGAAATTGATTTGTCCTGAAGCATTAGAAGCCCCTATTGGTTACTCTGTTGTTTGAAAAACCAAACCCGATCAGGAGATTGAACAACTATTTACATTTAAGATGTGATTTTTCTAAAATGTGAATTGCTGCTGGAAACATTCCAGTTGCAGTATCTAAATACACTAGAGATATAAAAAAGAGGGGGCGGGGACACACGAACTAGAGTGCTGCCTCAATAAAGATGCTGGTGGCTTTTTAAGATTGTTGATCACAACATATTGATGGTGAAGTTATACTAGAAATACAACCAAGACACTAAGGATGTTTGATTTATTTGTGCAAAGTAAAGTGGAGTATCAATGGGAATAGACTGACACGATTTTGGAAACGTAAGTCACATGTATGAATTCAGGTTGATATCATGGCATTATTATGCAGTTGTTGACATCAAACTGGTTTTTCACAAATGTTCCTCTGCCTCTGGGTAGCCACCATTGCCGACAGGATCTACAACGCCAGACCGAGGACAATGAGGAGTGCCCAATTATAAGGATTATTGGCTGATCAAGGGACAGATATCCTAAGAGGGGTTGTCCAAGCTGGGAGAAGATACTTCCTCCTCTTGTCTAAAGGCAGGTGCAAACGGAGGGAGTGGAAGTTCTCCAAGGAGGCCAACAAGACAGAAGTGACATAACAGGTTTTTAAAAAGGACTCGTAAGGGAAAAGACTCACACACAAGAAGTTTGGGCAGGAGAAGGGAAGGGGACAGATGAGCCACAGTCAAAGAGGCAAGCTAAAGGAGAAGGCTCCATGTTTCAGAACCCACCCAACCACTACAACAGAAGGACATTGGAGAGCCTCAGATGACCCTGACGCCACCTCAAAGAATATTCTTGAGTGGAGAGGAAACTGAGGCAGAGAACCACACATCAGATTTATTATTTTGGTATATCTGTGTATTTGTTATGCTACTGAAGAACAATGCTGTGTGTTCGAGTCCTGTATGTACTACACCTAATCACAGGGCACCTGAGAGTGTTAATCTGCAATGCAGAAGGCTCATATCATCAGTGGGATTTTTTGGGAGAGGATGTGTTTAAGATACAGAGGAACCTGTGGGGTCAGCATTGGTTCCAGGGTCTGGCCAATGGGCTGTATGGTGTAAACAGGATGGTGCACTAGATAGACCAACTCTTGGGGTGTAGATCCTCTAAGGACCCCAAGACAAACAGTGCGCATGGACTCTGTTCGGACTCCAGAGACTTAAAACACAGAACCAGCAGTCTGGTGAATGATGAAGAGGTGGGGCGGACTCAAGTGGACCCAGGAAGACATCATTACAATCTATCTTTGCAGGGCATACCATAAAACCTTTTGTTAAATGGCTACTTCAGAAGCAGATCAGATCCTTAGCTGGTGTAATTCACCCTAACTCCATTGACTTCAAGGTAACCATGCAAATTTACACCAGTTGAGGATCTGGCCATCTGTCATTCGTGAGCGCAAGTTGGTTATGTACCTAGATGATGCCGTGATAAAATAGCATTGATTCAACTGGAGCTGTTGAAAGTGATTTGACAAGGGACTTTGTGTGTGGTCATAGCCAAAAAAAAAATCAGCTTTTATTGAATGTCTACGAGTATTTGTACTTCTGCTAATCTCATTCTTAGAGGAAGAGAAGGCAAAACAATTTAAAGCCTAAATTTCTCAGGGGCAGGAGCCAACAGGATTGCAGTGGAGATCGATATGTTTAACTATTTCAGCATTTAAAGTCTATTGATGCTAATCTGTCTTCTCAATACAGTATAGATCTCATTGTTACCTAGGAGCTTTTAAGAGGATGAAGGACTGTCTTCAAGCTGCAGAAGGGGCCAAATCCCAAAGCCTGGTTCTCCTACTATGCAATACAAGTAACTCCTAGTTCCTCTGACACCCTGGGAGCAGAACATAGCCCATGCAGTTCTCTTGGGTGACACCCCCAGTAGACTCAGGACAGAAGAGGCTTCTCCCCCTCGGAATACAGAAATCCCGCACATCAGGCTGGGCCGCAGGCGTATTCTAATGCATTGTGTAATAAGTTAGCTTGGTTCATGGCACCATGCAAGCCAGGCACACAACACTAACACTTACAGGGCTCTCACTCGCTGCCAGCACAAGGGGACTTCAACCAACAACATTTTCACACTTAGGAACCCACACCCAGGCACCTAGGTCAGCGACCTGATTTTTCAGAGGCACTGAGCACCAGCAGCACCCTTTGACATTGAGAGGTGCTCAGCATTTTTAAGGTCAGGCCACTTACTTAGAAGCTTAACTCCAGTTACCCAAGTTTGAGTGTTGGCTGTTGGGGTCTGTGACAAGGCTCCACTTACCGTGCTGGTGCCTCCTACTGATCATCTTGGGGATTAGCGCCACACATCACTATATCCACGCCTGGTGGTGCCTCGCCCACCATCACTTCTGCTCCCGGACCCACGTCGCTCCAAGGAACGCAACATTCTCTTCATGACACAACCCTGCAGCCGTGTCGTGATCTGTGCTCCCCGCTTCCGGGGGCGAGTGTTGCAATTCAACTGTCCCGCCACTTCCCCAGCGGCGACTGCAGCCAATTATTCGGCCACTTCCCCAGTGGACCCAGCACCCTCTTCGTCCTTGCCTCAGTGCCTCAGCCTGCAAATCCCAGCAGCCAACCAGGAGCTCTTCTCTAGCTTCCCTGGTCCCTGCTAGCAGCACTGCTCTGTCCAGGGTGCTAGCTTCCTTCTGCCTACCAGACACCCAGTCCTCGCTCCTTAAACTTCAAGGAGTAACTGTCTAGGCTCTGCCTTGCAGTTCTTCTTACATAGGCCTCCTGGGACCTGATTAGCTGTTCCCTGCAGCCCCTCTCCTATTGTCTGCTTTCTGCGCAGCCTCTCTGGGGCCCTATTAACCCCTTTCTGCCAGTATGGGGTAAACACCCTATCACAGGGTCCTTCCCCTATTATAGAAAGTGCTGGGATAAAAGGTGCCCCATTACTAGTCTTCCTACTTTACAGAAAATGCAATCATTTATCCTCAAACAGCTATTTGCTACACAGTAGTCAAGAGTCTTTTAGACACCGAGCATTGCCGGGGCTCTAGCTACTTGTATAACTGATGGCAGAGCAAAGTGGAGATGCTGAATGTGCAGTTGTTATTTAACAAAAAACTTCTTTGGTTTAGTTAGTGTTTAGTCCACATTAGAGATGGGCCCTAACCTAAAGCCCAGATCCAAATACTCCTCAACTTTGAGAAAGTTTGTAACCAAGTCCAACCATGAGTATTTGGAGAGTGCTTAAAAATATAAAAAGGATTATAGACCATTATTATTAGACTGGGACTTTTTAAATATCAAGAGCTGGAGTGACTGTCCTGAGTTCATTTAGCACTGTACTTTTTCCCACCACACAGTGACGACAGTTAGAGATCACAGGGTACATGGCACAGTCTTGACTTTAATTGGTTACTCAGAAGATTAAAGAGATACTGGGAGCCAGTCTCTCTTGAACATACCATGCGCTGCCCTTATATCCAAATAAATCTATTTGAAATACAAACATTTTAGTTTACATACAATGCATGTTTTCACTCAGCATATGCAAGTCACCCTAGCGCAGGCACCTTGTGCAATACTGAAACCCAAGTAACACCACTTACTTGGGACTTCAGGGGTGCCTAGGATTTTGTTTGAGACCTTTGCACCTGGTGGAAATTCACCTGCTGTGGGGATGAACATGGGCAGATATATACCTGAAGCAGCAGCTTACCTACTCTGTCATCAGGTGCATCCACTACCTTGATTTTCACACCCATCAAGAAAAACACCCACGACTGGCACTTTTGAATTACTGCTCCTCTTCTGGGGTTTGGTTTATGAACATAAAGTAAACTTCACTGAAAGCAAGTCTTCTAGTCCCCTTCCCCAAACTCACCAGTTCTGTCCAGCCCATCCCAAAGTCCTTGCAGACCTTCACCAGAGCGTCATCACCCTTATCCTTCCCTCCAGGGCTTCACAGTCCTAGATAGCCTTTCCCAGCTGAGGCTTCACCCACGCTTTGCTTTGCTCCCTGCAGGTCTGTCAACTAAGATTTCCACCACCAGCAAACTCCTGCATCCCTCTGCTTTCTGTGCAACAGGCTTCCTTTATATACTGTGGCTGGTCACATGATTGTCACCTGATATTTTCCTCCCCTCCCTCTGACTACAATTCCCCAGGATCCCTCAGGGAACTACGCATCCCAGCATGCCTGCTCTTAAAGGGGCTGAGCCTTGGAACATGGTTGACTGGCTCTGGGACATCACTATCCTTAAATGGGGTACACCACAATACCACATCTGTGTGTTCAATGGTTCTGCTCTTTCTAGGGTCAAGGGTTTTATCTGATCTTAAAAGATGACAGACCAAGAAATTTCACAGCTTTCCAATCTTTCAATGTATTCTTTAACCATTATTAATTGGAACCCATTTTAATGGGCAGTGCTATTCTGCATTTTATGGCCATAGCGCTAACCACATTAGAATCCCATCCCTTTAATAATGATTAAAGAGCAGTGAAATTTCCTACGGGGCCATATTTTTTAGAAAGAATCTGTTCATACATCGCAGATTTTCTGTATTTCTTTCCTCCTGCTCTTTATTACTGAGAGGATCTAGTTCTTTGGGTCTCACGCTCTTCCTTGGGCGTGAATGTAGCTCGGAAGGGATGCACCAAAACTCTAAGGGGCCTTGAAAGAAGCAATGCGTGTGCATACACAAACACACACTGCATCTCCAGAAGGTCCAGACTGCAGTGTGCACACACACATATGCATACATATTCACACACACACGCCCACACTGAATCACAGAAGATCCAGTATGCAGCACATACACACACACACACACACACACACACACACTACATCCCCAGAGGGCAGCTTCCCCCACCACACTCTGAAGGTCCAGAGCACACGACCACTACTCTCAAGCAAGCAAACAGACTAGAACCACTGCATGGACATACTATAACAGGACTCCCCCGGACACTACCATCACCAGGGCTACCTATATTTCAGGACTATTCCATCCTTTGCTGTGATCCCTTAGCTGCTGCTGCTTGGAGTAGCATTAAGTACTCAGATGCTGGGACTGGACAACAAGGGATGGATCACTCGATAACTGCCCTGTTCTGTCCATTCCCTCTGGGCCACCTGGCTCTGGCCACTGTCAGAAGACAAGATACTGGCCTAGATGGACCATTGGTCTGACCCAGTATGGCCGTTCTTATGTTAACTTTGCAGCGCATATTTATCTGTATTTAATAGGCGACAACAGCTGAAGCAAAAAGGGCTGGTCTTGACTCCTTCCCTTTCCATCTGACCATTCCCCTACAAATCCACTTAATGGTTCTCCCGCACTGTTGCCTTACGATCAGTCTCTTTTTATGGGTGAAGACATGCAGGTGGGTTTCTGGTCACTTTTCTTATTAAGTTGTAACATATTAAATCTATCCACGCTCCGCGCTGTTTAACCAAATGGCCAAGAGGAGATGGGCTGAGAGAGGTGTTCTGGATCACAATTAGGTTTAAGCAGGGTTCACAGTTCTGATTCAAGGCCAAATCAGGGCTATTTTGATTTTGTACTGGGTTATACCTACATCATGTTCTTGCAAGACTGCAGACCATGATGTCAAAAATCTCAGTAAATCAGCCTCTCTCACAAGATCTTGAATGTTCTTGTGAGATTTCAGCTTCATCCAAACCAGAACCAGAAAATTTAGCCCCTTCTGGTTTAGGATCCAACCTGGAACCAGGAGTAGGCATGGATCCGTGCCCCACATGAAACTGGAGGGGTTCAGATTTATGACCCTGGTTTTGGCTAATCTCTAGCTCCTCGGGCGGAGGTTGTATCTGTTTCCATCACAGCCAATAGTGATACACAAGTGATTCTGACTTCAGGTGCAGAACAGGCGGCAGAAGCAGATGGACTCACACACAAAAAAAATCATCATCCTATTTTCATGCAAATAGCCTTAGCAAAAAAGAATGAAGGAGGAGAGGTGCAGAAAAGATCTGGTATAGAAGCAGAGCATATTTATTCATAGGGTTACCATCAGCTACCCTTTAAGAGGCACCTATTGTCAAGGAAGAAAGAGATTAGTTAAACCTGCTACACACAAAAACTGAGTTATGCTGTCTGAATCCCACTTCTTAGTCTGAATTTAGAATCACTGGCTGATTTCCAATCCTGAATATAATGTGCCGTGTGGGCAGATACTATGTCCCTGGCAATACTATAACAACAAGGGTCTTAAAGACAGGCAGTGCCTGGAATACACAAAATCAGAATAGAAGACAAAATCTCATTCCCTTTTTACACCTGGGATGCAAATGACCAATCTCCCATCCCTTATCACTGCTGCGGTATAGCACATGAACAGGGTTCGTTGCTTGTACTGTGCCCACAGAGATGAGGCTGACAAGAGCAGTGCTGTGCACTGTATATGCTTTATGAGCATGCATTATGCCCTGTCTTCTCAAGATAAGCGAGAGATCTTCCACAAACACAACAAAGGGGAAGAGGGTCTCTACTGAAAACATTATACTGCGATAGTAAAGATATATATTCAGAGAAAGCTTCTCCATTGTCCTATTTATGTCAAGCATACAGTACTTTAGAGATGCATGTTCGCAGAGGTGGTGTCTGTCTGCAGGCAGAATGTCCCCCTACACAATTCTAGTAAAAAAGCCATTTGAAAAGAGCACCAACAATCAAGAATTCCCCATTGACATAGGCGAGCAGAGCACTGAAGAGACCTTTTGAAGTTGCCTCCTTTGAATTTTCAAATTTCCACATAAGCCTTGAAATCATTTGCTGTTCCAAATAAATGTGGCATGCGACGGTAGCTTACATACAGATCACACATTCGAGTCAAGAAGGATATTCTTGGTGTCCACATGCATCTAATGTATAAAGCCCTCCTGTTCAATTACACATTTAACACAGACACACAAATTGATATTTGTAAGACACTGAAACAATAGCTCCTCCAGACGTGCCTTAATTTACATGCACACAAACATACAGTAGAGAGACAAGGACAATTATGTACTTTATACCGTATGTATACACGTTTTCCATTACAGAGCTGCTGTGTATACATTTTCTACTTCACATATGGATAGCCACATGGTCCTCAAATATTGCTATATATCGTGACCACAGTTCAAATTTAGCACGACTCAAACGGTATCTTACCTTGATTTCCTTGCTGCTCTCTCTATGCAAAATTTACACTTACTGTTACCATCAAGGCTAAATAAATGCAGAGAAATGTAATTGCTCCAGCCACACAGAGCTCCTGACGTGGAGCTGCAGCTATTGCATTGTTGATTTTAGTAGATTATGTGTCTGGCTTTGCTAACCTGCTGTTTTAATGCTCCATGGGCTCTTGGCAAAACACCAACAATACTCACTGCCACAAGGGGGCTTTAACAGCTCGCGGGTGCTGTTTATCGCAGCAATCCTTCTGTGCTTTTTAAAGGAGACAAAAGAGTTGTTTTTAAGTGTTTTGACTGCATTAGGGCGACAGTTGTTGGATGCAAAAGAATATTTTTTTAAAATACATCTGTGCCGATCCCCTCTATTCCACCCGTGTGGACTCAGCCAGCATTTAGATTAGAAAAATTGGAATAAAGGTATGTGCATTTTAAAGGAGGTAGCAGGCTGAGAATCTAAGACTGTTACTAGGGGTGGCTATGGGTAAAAATGAAGGGGGGAGGGTCATTAAGCATTAAATTATTGGGCCAGATCCTCGGCTGGTGTAAATTGATGTTGACATGAATGGAGCAACACCAATTTACGAAAGCTGAGGCTCGTCCAGCCTATTCAATCTTTTTGTTTTCCTCTAGAAAGGAAGGGTTCAGCCGTTTATTAAAAAACCCTAAACCCTTCTGATTAAATTCTGAAAGCAGAGTCTCTAATACTGCACATACCCCATTGTTGGGATGTGACGGGATGATTGAAATAAAGAAAGACATGGATCATGACCGGATTTCAGATAAAAGCCCTTAAGGGCCAGAGCCCCCACTAAAATAAATGGCAAAAATTCTACTGGCCTCTATTTGACCCATGCTTCTAAATCTCAGCCCAGTTTATGCTGCATCCCCTCTGCTAGCTGTCAAAATCAGGCTAATGGTGTAACCCTGTCAAGCGGTTTAATCCAGGTCTATACCAAATTTGCAGCAATTTAATCAAACTGGTTTAGAAATAGATTTAGTCAAATCAGTGCCACGCCCTGGTGTGGTGGCACTTAAATCAGTTTAAAAGTGTCTAATATCGACCTAGCTTAATTCAGTTAGCAGAGCTACACCAGCAAAGAATCTGGCCTCTAGAGTATTAGCCTGCCCTCTAGTGGATGGCAGCCAATTTACGCAACATTCTGGATTTTGCAGAATACAGAAACATCTATATATGTGGATTAGAACTATCTAAATATTTATACTAAGTTTAGCAGCAATTTATAAGATTTTTTTTTAAATATTATCAAGTGTCAGACCTTAAGACCTGTGAACATTACAGTGTTTGTGCACAAATACACACACACACACACACACACACACAGATTGTTAGATGTATTGTTACCAAAGTGCCTAGGAGCCCTATGCATTGACTAGGGTGGCCAACTTTCTAAATCGCACAAAACTGAATACCTTGCCCTGCCCCCTTCTCCAAGGCCCCGCCCCTTCTCTGAGGCCCTGCCACTTCTGAGGCCCTGCCCCCACTCATTCCATCCCTCCCTTCCTCCATCGCTCATTCTCCCCCACCCTCACTCACTTTCACTGAGCTGGGGCAGGAGGTTGGGGTATGGGAGAGGGTGAGGGCTCCTGCTGGGGGTGCAGGTTCCATGGCAGGGCTGGGGATGAGGGGTTTGCGGGGCAGGAGGGGGCTCAGAGCTGGGGCAGGAGGTTGGGGGGCAGGAGGGGGTGTGGGCTCCAGGAGAGAGTTTGGGTGTGGGAGGAGTGTGGGAGGGAGTGCGGAGTGTAGGCTCCAGGAGGGGGGCTCAGGGGTGTAGGCTCTGGGAGGGAGCTACGATGCGGGAGAGGGTTCTGACCTGAAGCAGGGGGTTGGGGTGCAGGTGGGGGTTGAGGCTCCAGGCAAGCAACGCTTACCTCAGGTAGCTCCGGGTCGGCAGTGCAGTGGGGCTAAGGCAGGCTCCCTGCCTACCTTGGCTCCGCGTGGTTCCCAGAAGCGGCCAGCATGTCCAGCTCCTAAGCAGAGGGGCGTCCAGGCAGCTCTGCATGGTGTGCACTGCCCACCCCCGCAGGCACTGCCCCCACAGTTCCCATTGGCTGTGGTTCCCGAGTGCTGGGGCGGGGGCAGCGTGTGGAGCCTCCCTGGCCGCCCCAGCACCTAGGGGCTGCAGGGACATGCTGGCTGCTTCCGGGAGCCACGTGGAGCCTGCCTTAGCCCTGCTGTGCCACTGACCAGACTTTTAACGGCCCAATCAGCGGTGCTTACCGGAGCTGCCAGGATCCCTTTTCAACTGGGTGTTCCGGCTGAAAGCTGGATGCCTGGCAGCCCTACCATGGACCAGGACCCCATTGTGCTAGGCACTGTACAAACACAGAACAAAAAGACAGTCCCTACCCCAAGGAGCTTACAATCTAAGTAGTTAGATGGCTTGCTCCTATGCAAAAACTAGTGTGGAAAGACCAATGTGAACACAAAAAAATCCAACTCAGAAAGCCTATCAAGAACTGGTACATTGGGTTTGCGCTGTATCACAAATTAATCTAAAATGCATACTCTCTAAGGCCTGATTCAGCAATGAACATCAGCATGTGCCTAATGTAGAGCACCTGAGTAGTCCCACTGAAGTCAGTTTGCAAATTTTCAAAAGGACCTAAGTGACTTAGGATCCTAAGTCCCATTTTCAGAAGTGACTTAGGCACTTGAGCCTAAATCTCTCTGAAAGTCAATGGGAGTTAGAACCTAAGCCACCTAGGTGTATTTGAAAATTTTGCCCTATGGGACTTCTCGAATGCTTATCGTGCCTTGCTGAATTAGCTTTTGAGATTCACCCATCTGCCCACTAGGAACTGGACTGGGTCTCCAACTCTATTTCACCTGGTCCCCAAACAGGCACTGGATGGAACTACTTCCTGTCACTATTGGCATGGGCCCCAGTTGAAATGGTGACCTACAGATGAAAAGCTTTTGTGTGCCACTCCAATTCCTCAATCAAATTTGACCCTTTTCTTTTGCATTTAATGTATTTCAAGGCCTCTATAAATAAGACTCTGGATAAAATTAATATCGGACCAAACATTTTAGAGCTATGTAATATATTTACATATAAATGTAAAACATTTCAGACTATAGTATTTGCCATGTGATTATATAATGTCATCTTGTTCTGCAGTTGTATTGGTTTCATGTTCATTGTACGTCTCCATACAAAGACACAGCATGCCTAGAGATAGTTATGGGTAAAGAAACTGTCAGCTCAAGTTATGTGAAACAGACAAAGACTACGTAGGGAAGCAAGAAGTTAACAATTTTTAAAAATAGAAACACTTGGTTTTACACAGTGCCCCAATAACCTGGAGCGAGAAAGGCCACTGGGACAATAAACTAATAAAAAAATGTTGTGTGTACTTGAATAGTAAGGATTTGGAAAAGCAAATAGGATCTCAGCATGGCTGGTGAGATAAAGAGCATTGTTCCTAAATCATCTTACATATTTTTTCCAGTTATTCTTTTTGTTCCAGTTATTGTGCACTGCTCTGCACCCTGGATAGTTATTTACAGCTGTGAAAAGTAGGCCTAAACTGCTACCAAACCAGAATTCTCCCATCACTCACTCATACAGGTGGCAGCTTTTTAATCCACTTTGCACAGGTGGAAGTGAACACATTAGCACAAGGCACTAGAGAAATCAGGCCTAAGCCAACTTTTCCATCTCAGCTGTAGTGGACAACTTACTCAGCTAGTCTGTCTATATACCTCTACCCCGATATAACGCGACCCGATATAACATAAATTCTGATAGAACGCGGTAAAGCAGCGCTCCGCAGGAGTGGGGCTGCGCACTCTGGTGGATCAAGTTCGATATAACGCGGTTTCACCTATAACGAGGTAAGATTTTTTGGCTCCCGAGGACAGCGTTATATCGAGGTAGAGGTGTATTTGTACTTCGGTAGCACCCCAAGACCCCAACCCGGATAGATGCCTCATTAATCTAGAAACTGTACAAACACAGAACAGAAGAGGGTCCCTGCCCCAAAGAGCTACAATCTAAATAGACCAGACACCATTAGCAACACTGTGAACACCACTGAGAGCAGCAAAAAAGGGAAAACGGGTCTGATTCCCCTCTTGTGACAGCTTTACTTTAGGAAGATCCATTCATTTAACAGGGTTATACCTGATTTACACCAATTTGAGAGCAGAGTTAGCCTCAATGTGAGTATACAAGGCAACTTTCTGTCTCAGGATTCCAGATTCTGTGGTGTATAATTCTGTTCTACCTTTGTCAGCGACTGCTCTAAGCAACAGCTGGTCTTTTGTGTATTCCCTTATGGTGGGTTTCATTTTATTTTGTTTACATGCCTCTTAGGTTGGGATCCACATCATATTTTGTCCCCTTTTCTCTTCTATCCTTACCCCAAAATACCCGGAACTAGATAACTCTGAAAGCGTGCGGCACACACTTTCCAAATGAAGAAGAGGCTGTATACACAGGAGAACATAATTTCATGCACAAATACGTATTTCAGATAACATGGGGAATTTGCTGGCCTTAATTGCTATTGAAAGCCTCCTGGGTTTGTAAAAGTTTCGCGTAAGCTAAATTCGATGTGGTGTATTGATTTCATTTCCATTAGCTTATTTTCAGAGATGTCGTGTGCGCCATCCAAACTCTTACCTCAGAGTCCGCATTGCTCTACCCTTGCCACTAGCAGTGATGCTGGATCCTCCTACTTCAAAAGGCGTCTCTCCCCAGAAGACCTTTACCACACGGATTGGCTGGAGCAGGATGTAATCATTCCTAGGAGTACTGCCTCTAGATGTGGTGGGCAGGATCCTCAGGGGATGTAAACTGGTGTAGAGCCATCAAAGTCAGTGGCGGTATGCCCAATTACATGAGCTGAGGATGTGATCTGAATTTCCAGGCAGAACATTTACCTCACAAGGGGCTACTTGGGTGCTGGTGGGAGCAGAATTTGAAACATTTCTATAACCAGGTGATGTGAAATCCATAAGCAACAACAATATCCATGTTCTTGTTGCCTGATGGCCAAGATGGCTTTTCTTGAACAGGACCATTAAGTGAATTTATACAGACGTATTAAGCATACCTGCTATTAATCCTTCTGCCAAATGGTACCTCCTCTTGTCAGGACAGGGTCAGCGATCATTATGCAAAGAAAGCAATGGCAACATAGGGGCTGTGGTATTATTAATGTGACACACGATCGCTGTGACAGCCTGAAACTCCTTATAGCATCTTGCGATTGGGAGGCCACTTGAGGCACCAAAAATGTGCTTTAATTGAAGCCCTGTAAACATTACCATGTGACCAACAGCAGTTATTATGCAGAAGAAGTGTCACCGCACAGAGTCCGTGTGATTGTCAGCTCTTCGTGACTGCTTTTTCCATCAAAGGAAAATGAAGCCCTGTCAGGACTCCAGGGTGTCTGGAAATTGCAAAGAGTCTTGCTATGAAGGGAGATAAAAAACCGGCAATGCAATATTCAGAAATGGCCATTACCTTGTCACCGCGAATGTATCCCATCGCCTCAATAATGCAAAGTGACATAATTTGCACCCCGATCAGAAAGTACGTTGCAGGCTCTACAAAGAGATGGACAGGAGCCGCTGAAATACGATCAGCAGGCTGACAGACTGATTTTCCGGCAGAGAGGCCTTCCTCACTACTTCCTTTGCAGCTGAGAGAAGAAGATCACAATCTACCTGTGGCAGTGGCTGCCAGCCACTGAAGTAGCATTGGAAGTCTGGGGGAGGGACAGGTATTCTCCTTCTCATCTGTGCATTGATGTGCTGAGGTAACAAGCAGGGTATTCATTTAGGGTGTGTGACTTGTCTTGGCAGGGCCTAGTCCTCATGCTGTCTCTCTGCAAAGTGGTGGATTCCACCATTAGGTTTTAGTTACTGAGATAGGCCTGAGTCACAAAGTCTGGATCCAGCTCAGAACTTCCCCAGAATTCAGGGGGAGTTGTGAATGGTGGGTTTTGGTTTGGTTCCAACACGGTTTTATTTACCATCAATGACTAACTCTTCCTCTAACATAACACATTATTGCCCATTTGGCTTACTGTTCTGTCACTTATTCCTATTCGCTTGTTCCCTATATGATTTTATAACATTTGGGGGATGCAGAACCTTTTAGAACAGGAAGGACCCAGAAGTGGTGGCCAGAAGAAGCCAGGAGGACAAAGCACTAGAAAAATATGCCAACATGAGCAATGCTACACTCGCTCCCGCGATAGGGATGACAAGACCTAGTAGGTCATTTTCACCTCTAACTTCTTGGATTCTATTGTAGGATTTAATCTCGCTTGCTCCCAGTGCGTTTTGCACAGGGTCACCCCTTACACAAACACAGACAAAGCCTCTGCTTCACATTACCCAGAGAAAGTCTCAATTTAAAAATGAGGAACTTACCAATGGTCATCACATTTCTGATGAACGTTCTGGCCAATTCATGTACCCTCATAAGGCTTTCAAACACTTTAAGTAGCAGACTTGATTCTTTACTATTAACATATTGTGAACGAATGGCAGCTATAGAAATGAAAGTGGATCTAAATGATGTTACCAGGCTTCTAGATGCTACATAGGCTTTTCCTGGCAGTGACTGGTTTTCTATGTGTTTCAATAACATCGAGCACAATGAGGCTTGATCATGGTAGGCATCATTGGGCCCTACCTCTATACAAAAAGATTTTATTAAGATGATGTTAAAAAAAAAGTGAATGGTACAGAGTTTAAGCATAGAAGTTTCTGGTTATCAGGGGACAACGTACAGATTATCGAGGGTGCAAAGTCTGGTTTAAGATCAGGTGGCATAAGGAATACATAATCTGCAATATCCCCAATTGGGGGCAAAAGGTTGATGGGTCAAAGTACAGGCATTGAGATATGAGGGTATGAAGTTCATAGAGTGGCTATGTTCGGGTGTGGAGTATAATGAGTGGATATGATGAGGAGGATGGATTGACCTTCATTTGGTGAGATTTAATGTTCAGGGAGTTTATGGTTCCAGTTCATATGATCCAATGGAGAAAGTCTCTTGGTCCCTTTCTCGTAGTGGGAGAACGATGTCACTCTGGTACTGTCGGTGGCCGGTGATGTGCTCGATGTAGATGTCCCTGGACCATCGGATGGTGTCTGAGACCATGAGGCGCCGCATGAGCCATGCGTAGTGTCGACCGATCCCGCAGGTCCCCAGCACACGCTCGTTGAAGGAATCCCAGGCGCCCAGGGCTCCGACGATCAGGGCGTCCAGCGGCACCTCATAGCCCTTCGCTCTCAGGGTGTCGGCCAGGGGGGTCTGCAGCACGCTTAACTTTAATTTGACCTGGTGTCAAATGGGAGTAGTAATGCTTAACCATCCTTGTAAAGTGTTTTGAGGTCTACGGGCAATGAGGGTTACAAGTGTTCGCTATTATTGTACTCTGGCTATTTTGGTCAGACAATTGGAGACCAAGTCCATCAAGACTATCTTAACACATTCAAACTACTCCTGAACCAAAGCAGCAAAGCAGGACTAGTTAGGGAATCTGTCTACGCTTTCAGTACAGAAGCAGGAAATGAACTGGGATCTCCTAACAGCCACCAGCTAATCTCTCAGAGTTGTATCGATTAGAACCCTGCTTTGAAATGTGATGACGTCACTAGTCATGGGAAAAGGCACGTCATTCCACCCCAGAGGCATGGTGTGCCACACATGCAGTGCCCAGCCCAACACACATGCTAAATGTGTCCATGTCTAAAACCACAGCAATAAGAAGCATTTCTACTCTCATATGTACTCATATATAGATCTTTCCTTGTTGGCTCTCAGAGCACAGAGAGGCTCTGATTTACATCAGGCCATAGACTGCACCCGTGGCGGCATCAGGACTAGAACTTGGTTTTCCAGACTCCTCATCCTGCACTCTAATGCCTACCACATGCTGCATCTCCCCTATCAATAATCTCCAAAGGCAGACGGGAAAACAAAATATGCTCTCTGCTACAGTGGTTGGGTGCAATTAGATACAGAGATGTAGCAGTGCGTTAATAAAACAGACCAGCAAAGACCAAAAATAATACAGGGAGACAGTTCCTCAGAGGAAACACTAAACCGAGGAAATTAAAACTTCCGCATCACGGCGTACATGATATACAGTGTTACTTTGAAGCAGGATTTGAATTGGGGGTACACAAGCATGGATCCAACACACCAGCACTGCTCCCAAACTGCCTTCTCATTCTCCAGAGTCTCCACTTTCATTTTAAAAGAGGGGAGTCTCTAGATGCCACGGAAGAAACCTTGGAAAACGTGAACCAACTGCCACCAATCCAGGGGCAACACTCTGAGTTTGCAGGGAATCTGATGCAACAGCTCTGAGGTTTGCATTTCTCTATTCATTTCCATGGGTGCTAATTCTGATGACGATATTTTAAAAAGAACAGGAGTACTTGTGGCACCTTAGATGCATCCGAAGAAGTGGGCTGTAGTCCACGAAAGCTTATGCTCTAATAAATTTGTTAGTCTCTAAGGTGCCACAAGTACTCCTGTTCTTTTTGTGGATACAGACTAACACGGCTGCGACTCTGAAACCTGATATTTTAAAAGGTCAACATTGCTAACTATTTCATTGCTCAAGCATGCAAGACGGGAGACCACGTATTGTACTATGAAGACCTACACAGTCGATTGTGGGTGACTGCAAATTTAGGTGGGGGTGGACCTGGACGATATATTTTTTCCCCCAGTCAAGAAAGAGCCAAGCAGAAGGAACCAAGCAAGAGATCTGAGCCCCACCAAGAAGAAACAGAACCCAGAGAGCATCCAAGATCATATATTGAGCAACTCCACATTCTGCTGAGGGCAGCAGCTCATTACTGGCATCTTGAGCAGGCGGAGCTTGTTTTGTGGGTGGAGCCTGGATGAGAACCATTGTCTTATTCTTTCAACCCCTGCTTCAGAGGCACTGGCTTCGGCGGTCTCCAATGCACTCCATTAACCATCGTTAAGTTGTTCATCGCATCACATCTCGTCACACAACGTTCGGTGCATCACTTAATCTGGCCACTGACTTTCCACATATTTGAATAGATTTTTTCCAAGTAACTTCCCTGCCCACTGGGAAAATCAAATAATCGAATGGAATTAACTCTTAACAACACTGAACATTAATTATGGATTACATTTCTTGCACTTAAGTTCTGCGTTCAGGGTAACAATGCATCAACAGCAAGATTAATGCAAGCAGGGGTGGTGATTTGCAAAGATCAGTTAAAATTAACAGGCAGCTTGGTAATTTAAATAAAATAAACACTCTTTGCCAACTTCAGAGGGGCAATTACAAAGTCCTTCTGGATGGTCCCTTGCTGAGAAATCACCATTTGAAGAAAACAGCTGTCACATGAATGACATATGTATTCAAATTCACGTCTGCTCTTAAAACAATAAGGGAAACTATTATGGCTTATAGCACGCACAAAAGAGAGAGACGCTCGAGCAGTCTTCCTGTTGCTAAGACTTGGGAGAGAATTTTTAAAAAAGAGGTCGGCTCACTAGGTGCTGGTCTCTTTTGAAAATCTGGCCCCAACTGGGGGTCCTGAGCATTTTGGGGGGAGATTTTCAAAGGTGAAAAGGGCACCCAAAGTCAGTGGGAATTGAGGGCCACACTCCGCCTTTGAAAAGCTCCCTCTTGAAAATCTGGCTCCAAGCTCTTTGCGCAAATTTGGCCCTTAGTTCTAAATCCTCGAGGGCTTACATAGGGCTTGTGCTGGCTCTTTGCATGGGGTGAATTTCACCCTTCATTATAGTTCTCTCATCCCCACTTAGAAAGGGTTCTCGCTCTCTGAACATCTAGCTCCATTAAATTCTCTTTGTTTCCAGCTCTTCTTTGCCTGTCTTGATATTTCTGTTCATGTGAATCCATGCAGGTAAATACTTCGGAACTCTTAAGGGTACCTGGAGCAAAACTGCTCCTGAAATAAAAACGGAAAAGCTTTTAGACGTGTATCTGTGCAGAGATGTTCTTCAAGGCTCTTGAAAAGCAGGAAAATAGGTACTGTGTTATGTGTTGCTTCCGGCCCACAAGATTTTTATGTTAATTGGTGTTTTATCACAAAACACTCAATTTAAAATGGCAGCCATGCATATGCATTGCAGGCAAAGAAAGCTATAGTGCCCCTCAGATCAGTGGCTCAGAGATGTATTTTCAGCGAGCTTTGAAGGAAAGAATGTAGGCGCTGAATGAAATCTCTGTATTGGAACAAATATTCAACAGTTCAGTCTATGCGATATGCAGCCAGCTGCTTCTATTTCATTTTCAATATATGCCTCAAATGTACAAAAATCATGAGTCAGGTCCCCAAAAAATTTGGGATTGGCTTATAATCATGAAACTTTTAATAATCTGGAGTTCTTTTTCTTTAATTTCTGGCTTTTAGCCTTTAGGGTGCACTTGCATTGTGTTTTCAAGCTTTTCTCTGCAACCATAAGGACCAGAAACCTACTTTAAAAAAAAGAAAAGAAAGCAAGCTGAGATTCTCATGTATTCATGTGACTCCAGGAGCTGGGACTTTAAGAAACAAACCAGATATCATGATGAGACTCAAAACAAGGTCCTGAGCATTGGCAAAACTGTGTACATGTAGTAGAGCTGGTTGAACTGCTTGTGGGTGGAATTTTCAAAAGTGCTGAGGCGACTCTCAGTGGGATTTGTGTGCCATAGTCACTTAACAGCTTTTGAACATCCTACACATTATGAATAGCAGGCCAGGCACTCTGTTAAAATAACTCCGTTGACTTCAAGTGGAGACTTTGACCCAATATTTATTACAGCTGGCTGTATCTCCGTTCTCTGTTTTTGGACAGACTATAAAACTGATTAAGAACTTTGGCTGGGATTTTCAAATGAAATCCCTATGAGGTGCCTTGCAACCTGAGGCTCTTTTGTAAATTCCAGCCTTAGTCTAGAGATTTACACAAAGTTACTTCAGCACACAATCTGGCCTTCAAAGTTCAGTTGTTGCAGGTCACTTTCGTGCATTCCAGAATCTGGTGTGATTTGGATTTAGGATCTATTTATCTGAACACCCGCAGTAATAAGACTGTGGGATTCTCAGAGGGAAGGTGCTAGAGAAGTGCAGAGCGCTTCACAAATAATAATTTAGTCAGCCCCTCTGTGAGGTAAGGAAGCATTTTTAACATCAGATGAAGAAACTCAGGAACAAAGAGATAAAGGACTGATTCTCCATTACTTTGGCCCATGGGTCATCACTCTCTCACCTGTGCTTTGTGGGAGCAGAACACTAGCACCTGAATGAGTGGAGAATTTTGATTTAATAGTGTCTTACTAGGCCTTATACAGGATGTCTGTGGCAGACAGGAATAGAACCTGGATTTCCCATCTCTGATTCCAGGGCTTTACCTGCAAGAAAAGATTTCCTCCCAGAGAAACGGTTCTGCTTTTGAATCAAGCTCCCACACATCTTGGGCCCTGATTCTCCTCTCCCAACTAGCTTGGTCGTCAGTGTACTTACGCCTGATTTATGCTACCATGAGCAACATTTGTATCTGCTTTTCCTTCATTATTCAGGATCCTAACTTGTAAAACTTGTCTAGCCCTCAAAAGCAAGTACGAAAAATAGCACATCCCCGCTGCCATGAAGGATTTTTACTTCCGTCAGCAGCAATTACTGAGTCACGCAGACTTCCCATCTCAAGGCCATTTGTCTCGGCTGCTACGTACAGCAATGCAACTGGAACCCAACCTTTCCAAGCAGACAAACTGTCATTTGAGCAGATGGGCCTCTAACCCAAATCAGCCACGACGACAGCGTATGAGCGTCTAACGTGTTTGCTGAGCGCAAGACTCCTGGGCCCGGGTGTTAAAACAGCCATCTGTGAGGAGTGAGGGGGTTTTCATGGCTGTGCTGATCATTGCTTGCCTCGGTGTACAAAAAAACAAAGGACCTGGTTCTCATTCCAACACTGCAAAGGAGCCTTTAAAGTGGGCGTAAGTTACATTAACACTCACCTGAGGCCCCTGTACACTACCAGAGCGGCGTAAAGAGG
The DNA here is from genome assembly GCF_013100865.1 of Trachemys scripta elegans. NCBI lineage: Eukaryota > Metazoa > Chordata > Testudines > Emydidae > Trachemys > Trachemys scripta. The sequence goes on along the minus strand of NC_048315.1, from coordinate 10,290,500 downwards.
TTTGAGCGTAGCTGAGAATCAGGACCCGAGTGTGGTCTCTAATGGCACCATTTTAGGCGTGGCTATTGTATTGCGTTTAGCTTTTTTCTTACAACCTCTAACCCACAAAATATTTCGGGCAAAATCCTGTGCAATGAGAAGAAGCAGGGATACTGATTTCCAATGTAACCTTTGCATTCGCTACAGAAAGATCTTTGCCCACCAGGGGCAGATTGCTTATGGTAAGGCGAAAGGAGGGGCAGCAGGCGGGCACTTTTCTTCTCCTTGAAGGAGCAGCACCGTGAAGGCTCAGAGCTTCCATCAGGCTTGGGAGGAATCAGCTCATAACACCTCGTTAGGGGAGGGTCAGAGATTAGAAAGATTTTACCAAATGCCCTTTCACCCACGGCGCAGGTGCAACTGCTCCTTTCTGAGTGCTTATGAAAGAATGTTTTCTGTCTGTCAGTGTGTTTACCTGCTTGGTGATGCCAGATCAGCTCGGCTGACAATATGATGCTGGTGCGGGGAGTACAGCCACTGGAAAGCCGTCAGCGTTCTCTCCTCGATCCGAAAGCGGCCTTCCTTGACGTACCTATAAATAACAAACAATGAGAATTACACGGAACTGAAATATTTATTAGGGAAGAGCTGTCGAGCCAAAGAGCGAGGGAGACACACGATCAAAAGAATGGCTGGCTCAGGGAAACGGCAGAGAGTTGCAAGGTCAAATAGAAATGTAATCACTGGAATTACAATGCAATCCTCGCTCCTCCTTGCATGGCCCTTTTCTGTTTATAAATGGGGACCTGCAAGGGCATCTTGCCACACTTACGGTGCTGTTCGTGCTGGACTACCACATTAGGCAGCCTAAGAAGGCACCCCCAGGAGAGCGTTGCGTATTCTCTCCTCCAAGTGCTGTCAGTGGAACAAGCCCCCGGCTCAGCAGTGGAAGAGACAAGCCCAATATTTTGCGTAGCCACAGGGCCTTGGATCTCAGAACAACTGCAATTCAGCCTGCTGGTGCCCCTGTGAGATAGACAGGCATTACTGACCCTCTTTTACAGGTGGAGGGAGAGCAAGGCACAAGGAAGTTACAGAAATTGCCCAAAGCCCCATAGATAAGGGGTAGAACTGTGGCTCAACCCCCAAAGATATGTCCGGGTGTGTGATTATAGCCCACACTGACACACCCCGAGCTAGTTTTAATCTCACTAGCTTGCATCACAGAATGGCCAAGCTGGAGTTTCATCATGGGCTAGTCCCCAGGGTTACAGGCGGGTTTGTGCAGACTGTGCTAAAGCTTGCACTGCTGTGGTTTCACCGCTCCAAGACCCAACCTAGCAAGATTATCTCTAGCTCGCGGTGCATCAACCAGCTGCTGCAGTATAGACGCACCGTAAGAGCGTGAAATTCTGAGCCACAGCCAGGAGAAGCCAGGCCTGAAAGTGAACCCTGTCCCTATACATGGGCTACTACAGAGCTAGGGTGAGAACCTGATTGCACTGAAATCAATGGGAGTTTTGGCATTGAATTCAAAGGGGCCAGGATTTACCCGTGGAGTTGGGATTTCTGGGTTCTGTTCATGGCTTTGTACCGATTCTCAGTTGCAGTAAGGCCCCTTTACACAGTGCTGGCCTTAAAGTGAGTGCAAATGTAATTTATACGTCCAATGCCTATGCCCCGGTGCAAGGAGGCCTTAGCGTAAACAAAAATCAGGCCCTCTGTGGCTAATTCACTTGGAGACCTCAGGCAAGTCAGTCAACCATGGAGTGCCTCACTTTCCCCACGTAGGTAATGGGGGTAAGCATAATTCTCTGCCAAGAATACTGAAGTGATGGATCCTTGGTTGGACAGCGCTACAGAAGAGCAAAGTGTTTTATAGTAAATAAAGATACTTCTATCTGGCACAGTACTCCACCTAGAAAATTAAAACAAGACAGAGCAAGTTGTTTTCGTTTCCATAGCATTCTGCAGTCACCTGAAATCACAGGTCTTTCGGGGAACTGCTAGGATGAGCTCCTATGGATGATGAAGAACTACCAGCGCCCTCTAGTGGCACTCAGTGCTCCCTGGCTGCAATAAAAATCCATGACTCTTAAATACAAATCAAATTTTCAAAAGCATCCCTTAATCTTGGATGCCTCCATTTCTAGTTTAAACCTCTTGGGCCTGATTTTCAGAGGTGCTGGACACCCGCAGCTCCCACTGACTCCATCCGAGATTCAAATGATCACATGGAGGCATTTTTTTAGTGCAGGGTTATTATAATTTATTATTTGTATGACAGTACCTCCTAGATGCTCCTAACCTGTGCTAGGCATTGTACATGTGACAATTGACAGTTCCTGACCCAAAGAGTTTACAGATGACAATCTAAGCAGACAGACAGACAAAGGGAGGGAGGGGACCCAGAGGCACAGAGAGGGGAAGTGACAAGTCCAAGATCATACAGCACATCAAAGCCAAGACTCGAACCCAGCTCCCCTGAGCCCTAGTCCAGGGTCCTATCTACTAAACATAGAATATTAAGGTTGGAAGGGACCTAAGGAGGACATCTAGTCCAAACCCCTGCTCAAAGCAGGGCCAATCCCCAACTAAATCATCCCAGCCAGGGCTTTGTCAAGCCTGACCTTAAAAACCTGACAGTGACATTTGATCTTAGCTGAATCTCTTCCCAGAAAGTTCCTCTTCTCAAACTGCCCTTTCAGAACAACCTGATGTAGGGTCTGTTTGTTTGAAGCAAAGAACTTTAAGGCTACTCTGACTCCTAGGGAATGTAGGATTTGCCATAGCCAATCAGACAGTTGGTCCATCAGAACTAGTATCTTGCCCCCAGCAGATCCACGATGCTTCAGAGGATGCAGAAAAACATAATGCACCCAGTCATTTCTTCAGTGCGACACATGGGCAGGGGTGGGGAGTTACGATTTTAAAGTTGTATTTTCAAACTTAGCTGATCACACAGTGAATGGTTTACAGTCCCCCTCTCCCCCCAACCCTCCCCAAAGTGTTTGCTTTCAATGCTGAACACCCAGGGCCCGATTCTGGTGTAATTCCATTTCAGGGCAGTCGCTCTTGATTTCCACTCGTGTAAATGAGAGCAGGATCAGGCCCAATCTGTGAAATGGACTAGACACCAAATTTTCCAATGGCCACATAGGAGCTGTGCTGGATGATCACGGGAAGGGTCTCCAATCCAGCTCCATTCGGGAGCAGAAAGCCCACAACGGGGTCAGACTGAGGAGGGCTTGAGAACTGGAGATGTAAGATGTCTTTGCTTGGATCCAGTGGCACAACAATCCATGCAAGAGGTGAGGCGGGGCAGCTCACTGCTCGCCGAGTCCAGGTGAGGGTCTGTTTTGTCTCTGAACTGTGCAGGGTGCATGGATTTCACTCTCAGGGAGCAGGGACCAACTTCTGGGCATTGTCAAATCAAGTAAGATCTAGACCAGTTACAGACAAAATCATCTGCTCTCTCTAAAGCCTTGCTGTAGCAGACAGGATGATTTAATATCAATGATTTATAACAGTCGTCCTGAACCCTATGAAAATAATTGGAGCAGCCCAGGATTCAAGCTGGTTAGTTTCTTTGCTGTCCATATTGTTTGTACAGGTCCTAGCTAATTTAGTGGCACTATGGGCCAGATTCTTATCTGATGTAAATCAGCATTTACAGTGGCTACGGCCAGTGCCAGCTCCAGGTTTTTTGCCACCCCAAGTGGCGGAAAGAAAAAAAAAAGAAGAAGAAGAAGAACCCGATCGAGCGGCCGCCGAAGTGCTGCCGACGGGCAAGACAGCAAGTGAAGTGCCTGCCGCCGATCCAGAGCGCCGCCGCCACCAATCAGCATGTGCCACCCTGACAACGGACGCACTGCCGCCCCTGCCACCTGCTTCCTTCGCTGGTGCCTGGAGCCAGCCCTGGCTACGACTACAGCCCTATGGCTTGGAGCGACATATGCTGCTTAAAGGAATTTCTTTGCATCAGCACCCTGTGTAAACTGCTCTTTAAAAAGGAGCAGGTCCTGGTGTTCGAATACACGTAAGCTCTATTCTTGCCATTGATTTACTCTTTTATCCCCCTATAGATATGCACAGATTTTATGGTGCAGAATATGTACCTAAGATACATATATATCTCCAGTACACACTGACTCTGCAGCCAGTGATGGAGAACGGCTCTCTTTACATTCCACCACTGTCTTTCCTCTATGTATCTCAAAGCGTTTTACAAACATTAGTTAGTTAAGCCTCGGTGTTGTCCAGCAGCTGTGCATTACCAGCGGCTCAGCTGGTGTAAATCGGCAGAACTCTTTCGGCTTCAGTGGGCACAGAAAGCTTAGGTGACTTGTCCAAAGTAATTCCACAGATCATGGACAGAGCCAGGAATAGAACCCAAGACTCCCAAACTCATCCTAATCTCAAATCACAGAAGTCACACCCAATGTAACACCATTGGCTTCAGAGGAGTTAATCCTGGTTTATACCCCAGTAAGAAAGATCAGAAGCAACCCGTAACCAGTCTCTAAAGTGCTGGAGCATCTGCTTTCTAATAAGACGTTAACTCATGTGCCCAAGGAATTAGTATCCACCAAAAATTTGGTGCCTCGTTCTGATCTCACTTACATGGATGTAAATCACGACCATTTCCACCGAAGTCATTAAACCGGGTGTATGGGATCAAAAAAAAATCAGGCCCTTTGGTTCTATCCAATTGCATCTTGGAAAGGAAGGAAAAGAAACCACGTGTTTGGCTGCAGGGCCTACATTTATCTGAGAAACGGTTCCGTGATCTTGCTTCATTTTCCGGTATAATGAAAACACGTTTTAGAATCTTTCCACAAGTCTATGCAGGGCTGGATTTGCAACTGCTCAGCAAGGGCATTTGCCACCAATTTCCCAACAAATGTTAATCTAAGTCTAGATCAGGACAGAATATAAATGCCAAACAAATTGTTCTCACCTGCCAATCAGTGGCCCCTACCTTCCAAAGACACAGATGAGGGGCCCACACTCCTGCATCCCTTGCACACCCAAAACTCCCAAGGAAGGGCCAGATTTTGCTGTCCATTACATCATTAACACCATTAATTTCTCTATGGCCTAGACCAAATCCTTCCCTGGTTTAAATCAGCAGAGTTCTACTGATTCCCAGTTTGCACCAGTGGAGAATCTCATCCACCACTTTCTTCCAAATTTACATCTACGCAACGGAGAGCATAATCTGGTTTCTGAATGGGAGATGTGTGTGTGTGCAAGGAATGCAGGACTGGGCCCCAGATTAGGAAAATAGACATTTGGGTTTGATAATGGAAACCTAAAGTTGATTCCAAGCCTGAATATATATTATCCATACTCTGAGTTTACCTTTTCCACCTCAAACAGGTAACATTACTGAACTGTTCTCTCTTCACTTACAATAAACTTTGCACTTCTGATCCATTTAACACAAGGATCTCAGCAACCTTTACAGCTCACCCAGCTCCTATAATAATTAGTTTTAGCAGTTTTGCATATAAATAAATCTGAGGCACAAAGAGTAAGATTTCCAAAGCAGTCAAGGGGATTTAGACACATCTCATCTATTAAAATTAAAATGGATGGAAGATATGTGCCAAAATCCTCTCCATTGCTTTGAAAATCATAACCAAATGATTTGCCCAAGGTCACAGAGTAAGTCAGTGGAAGAGCTGTGAATAGAACCCAAAAGTCCTGACTCCCAGTCTCATAAGAACTGTGCGGCCTCCCACGCTTGATACCACTTCAGTTAAAGGGACACAAGAAACAAATCTCCCACTTGCGAAGCGACCCTTCCCCGGCCCTGCTGTAGTAGTTTGTAGCAGGTAGTTTCCATTTCCCTTATGTTTTGTTCGGACTAGCCCATGCATCAACTCTGTCCTCAGTTGTCTTATTGTCTCCAAGGCCAGGCTAATGTCCCTGAAACATTATTTAGGATGTGATGCCAGATGTTGAAGTTTATTTAATACCGTTCGAGTGATGAATCATGGGTTATTATTGCAATTAAAGTTATGCATGTTCTTTAATGCCTGGGCAAAATATCTGTAATTACAATTGTTCCCTTCTTTTAGAAAAAAAAAATCTGCTGTCTAGCTTGTTCCAGATAATCAGCAGCACTTAATATGCCCGCATTTGAATATGAAATTTCATCACCGAGTGTAATTATTAAAGCATCTGTAGAGCTGAGGGGGGCTGGAGGGGTCCCTATTCATTCAGAAGAGTGGAAATCATAGCCAACATCTCCCACCTCTCTCCAACAGGCAGTGTGTACTCAGGAGATCAATACCTAGCACTCAGCTGACATGGGTTAAGTTCACTCTTCAGGGACAAACTCAGGCCCCAGCGCTGCAAACACGCATGCATGAGTAACTTGATGCCTGGGAGTATGCAGTTACAGACTGGAATGCTAATGCTGATCAACAACAGAATCATTAACCAGAGCTCTGGGGAGACACAGCAAAGTGCTGACGTGGAGCTAGGTCGCTCAGTCAGGCACCTGCCCGTACTGGATGGTGCGGCAGATAATAACAATAATTAATCCTCCCCATCAGTGTGCCATCTATTCATGATACCTATCAGATTTGTACTGTATCATCTGAGCCCCGCACAACACCCCTGCGAGGCAGGGAACTACTATTACACCTGTTTCAGCATTGGGGAACAGAGAGGCTAAGTGACTTGCCCAAGGCTACTGAGGCGGCCTGAAGTGAAGCAAGGATTTGAACCCAGGCCTCCCCAGTCCTTGCACAGTACCTTAACTCCTGGACCATCCTTCCTCCCACCTCACTGCAGAGTCCTAGGAAGCAAAAGGGGAATGTGCGTGATGTATCATCTCCAGAGTGGCCAGCTGGCTGGTGCGGTGGGATCCTTCTCACCTGTGCGCATGCCTCTGGAAGTGCTGTGTTTTGTGACTGTGCCTGGCCCTTGAGCAGGGGTCGGGGGCTCAGGAGAGGAGAATGAAATGGGAGTGGACTTGTGGCTAAGAACTCCTCCCGAATCAAGGTTTGCAGGCTCATGTTTATTGTTTTCCAGAACAATTTCCTTTCCCAGAAGAGGAATTCCCTGTCGCACTCGCAGCTTTTTGTGAGCCCCAGCAAAGCCCTTGAAGAGTTAATCAGAGTCATTAACAGTGCCAGGTGGTAAAATCAAAGACAACAGATGACGCAAGACTCTTTGGACCAAGCATACAGGTTGTCTTACTTCATCTTTAGCCACTGCGCAGTGCCACTGCCTGCAATCCTCTTTCACTTGTGTTTGCACGCAAAAACCACTTGAATTCAGAGCGGAGCAGAAAGAATAGGAAGGGGTTGGATGGACTGATTCACGAGCAAAGGTAAAAGCACTAAATGGGCCTAATTCTCTTCTTTCATCACTAGTGTAGCTCCGTTGGCTACAAATAATGTCTGTGATTTAGAATCTTGAACAATAATTTCTGTCAATGAAATTTTAACTTGACCTAACATTCTAATAGGTTTCCGTTGCAGGAGATGTGATATGTTCAGTGTAACTTCTCCACTTTGGACTGCCCCCCGTTCCGCAGAGTGTCCAGCCTAATGCAGACACCAGTGTTTGCAATAAAACTCCCGTTGAGTTCAGTGGGCTTATGATTTGGCCTTACACCCTCTACACTGCAACACAAGAAGGTGAGCAAGAAACCAGCACCAAAAACGTGTCGTAGAATTAGGAACACAGGAACTGCCAGACTGGATCAGAACCGAGGTCCGTCTAGTCACGTATTCGGTCTCAAACCATGGCTAGCGCTAGATGCTTCAGAGGCATAAAAACCCTGCAACAGGCAGATGTGGGATAATCTGCCTCCCATATTAGGTCTGATAGAGGTTGACTAAAACCTGGAGCATAACAACAAGCAATTTAGGAAGGATATTAAATCTCATGAATTATGTTCTGGATATTCTTGTTATCCATACAAATGCCCAATCCCTTTTTTGAATCTTTGCACGGTGGCTTCCTGTGGTAATTAGAGCCACAGTCCAATTACACCTTGTGGGGAAAAGTATTTCCTTGAGTTGTTTTTGAATTTGCCATCTTTTAATTTAGTTGAACGTCCCCTTGTTCTTGTTCAAGATCAGGCAAAAATACATTCACAGGCATAGCACCAGTCAGTTCGCTGCAGCGATAGCTATTTTTCGCATCAGCACCTCTCTGGTGAGTCAGCATGTTCGTCATTTGCATCGCTGGATTCCATCTGCATTCAAACCATGCACCGTCCGGAGAATGTCACCGTGCTGCCGGCTGTCAAAATCATGCAGTTCACCCAAGCCAGCTTGACGTGGCTCTGCCATCTTTGAGACACTGCCCGAGGCATCCCTTTGAGGAACCTTTGTGGTGCATCAGAATGTGGCCAGTTTGGGCACCTCTTGCAGAATGTTCTCTGCATTCCTGAAGGACATCATAGCATGGATTACATGGGCTTGTTTTCATGGTGCACTGGCAAAAAGAGACATGATTTGCTAGCTAGTAAAACAACAGGTGAGGGACAGATTGTAAGGTCTTACGGGCAGGGACTGCCTTTTTATTGTCTGTTTGTACAGTGCCTAGCACAATAGGGTCCTGTCCATGACTAGGGCTCAGGTACTACCACAGTTCAAATATTAATAATCAATAATAAATCCTTAGGTTTTGTCACACAGAATATTCACCTTTGTGTGCTGACTCACTAGTGAATATGGAGGCATCCGAGCTCCAAAAGAAGCATTAGCAGACAAACTAGCATTACACCTCCTACACATTCTGCAACAATGTCCCAAAAGGCTTTAGTACTAGCACTGTACTATCTCCTGTTTTGGGACAGGGGCCATAGCTGCAAAACACGGTGAGGGTTTAGCAACTCTGAAAATGTGGCCACCAAGTATTAAAATATTGGCCTAGGCACTTAGACACTGTCAGGAATAAAGATCTCTCTGGCAGGCTGCAGAGCATTGGCTAAGCAGCCATTTAGAGTATGCAAGTGCTAGGTAGGCAAAATATAAACTGCAGAGGGAAAGTTTTGCCCGCAGAGTGTAGTCACTGGAGGTTTAAAATTCTCTTCCCAGAACAATTCTCCTCAGAAGATTTGCCCTCGTGATGGGCCAGGGCCACAAAGTTGGAATCCATGGCGACGCATCCCCCAACGTTCAGATGCAGAGTTTGCGTTCTGCCCCCAATAGCATCCTGAGCCACATCGTTCGGATCTGGCTCTGACCTTTCCTAAGTGTTGCCAGTGTTCAAACCCCAGAGTTTGCTCTGGGCCCGTCTCTGGCTGTTACATAAGCTTTGCAGGGTTGTAACCCAGAAGGTCATTCCATTTGCATTTCAGCATCGCTGCAGCATCCCGCTCCAGGGCGGAGGGCTTGGGCATCATAAGCGACTGAAATAAAAACTAGCACAGAGAAAGCCTGTTCCAGGGTGGAATCCACTAGCCCCTCTGCAAGAGGGGCCAGACCAGGACAGCCTGCCCCCTGCTTGCCCCATTTGTAGCAGTAGCAATGGGGAGACATACCCCAAGACACCCTTGCAGTAGCCACGCCTGGGATAGCCCCATATACTGAGACTCCCCCTACTGCAGCAGCCAGGACACACACAACCCCAAGAGTCACATAGGAAATCCCCACCTACTAGAGGGTTGGGGCTAAGACCTCCCAGTCCCCCTCTCTCCCCTCCAACAGCAGAGGGGCCGCCCTTTGCAAAGGTGGATCTCCCTTAGGAAGATCCCCTTCACCAGCAGCAGGGATTCTGCCCTCCCCAGTGCCAGAGATGAGACAATCCCATACATCCCCCTCACCAGCACCAGAGCCCCTCCTCAAAGACCCTCCCCTGTAGCAGCGTCTGAGACAGACCCCCCTACAAGAGATGAGGGGGGTCTCCTCAGGGCCTCCCTGCAGCCGACGGCGGACACATTTCCCCACTGCCCAGGACCCCGGCAGGAGCTGGAAGACCCCACACTGCAAAGAGTTCCAGTGCAATCGTTGGGGTGCTGCACCTCTGGGACTCCCCCCTCCCTATAGCCGGGGCACCACCAACCCCAACGCCGCAGCTGGCGCTCCTCACTCCCAGGACAGCAGCTGGGATATCTCTCCCAATGCAAAAGCTGGGGCCTGTCCCCTCCCATCCCCAAGTGCAGCAGCTGGGATTTAAGTCACCAGCATCTAGGAGCTCCTCCTAAACTGTGGCTCTCCCTAGCGACTCCTCCCCAGTAGAGCAGCAACGAGGATGCCCCCCCCTCCCACCCTACCGCTACCGCAGCAGCTGGGATTTTCCCTCCCAGGGCAGCCATGGGGGCGGGACGACGACTCCCAAGTCCCCTTCAGCAGCCTCAAGGACGCTCCCACCCCCGGGCAGCAGCTGGGACCCCTCACCAGCATCTCCTGCTAAAACTTGGATTCCCCCCCCCCCCCGGAGCACCCATCCCCCCCCTCCGGGCTCCCACTGCTGCCCCCCACTCACCAGCGCACCAGCTCCCATCGCTTCTCCCCCGGCGCTTTGCGGCATGCCATGCCCCCCCCTCGTCCTGGGGGTGCTGCTAGGGGCCGCTCCGGACTGCGCCTCAAGCCAGGGCCGAGCGGAGGGTGTGCGTGTGTATTAGCAGCAGCGGCGGCGCTAGCCCCTGAATTGGTGCATTGAAAGCAGCAAACTGCTGAGGGATCCTAGATTTCCACCCAAACGGCGGCAGGAGCCGAGCAGGATTTTCGGGGGGAGGCCAGAGTCCGCGCGCTGAGCAGCCCCGGGTCCCGAACGCTCACAGGACGCGCCCCCCAAAACCGCTGGAGTCTCTCTCTCCAGCTCCTGCTGTGAGGATGGTTTCTTGGCGGCCGGATCCCGTTGCTTGGCCCCTGCTGCCAGCAGCTCATTCCCTGGGGACTTCAACCTCCCCGGCCCTGGTTGCTGGGACAGCCCCACGCGTCTGAATCAGCAGCAGAACTTGCCCCAAAGTTTGGGGCTATGTGGATGTTGGGCTGGGGGCTTAGTCCAGGCTAACCTCGAGCTCAGACTGTTCTTGGACTAGGTGTCTGAGAGTTGACAATGGTAGGGGACTGAAATTATTCTGTTTTGTTTACGTCAATAGTACCTGGGGGCTGACAAAGAACGGAGCCCCTGTGCTAGGCGCTGTACAAACAGAAAGCTGTAGACAGCTCCAGCCCTGAAGAGCTTACAAGACAGACAGACACAGGCTAGGGGAAGGGGTATAACACAAGCAGAATGAACAATATGATGGCAGCAAAGCGCACTGGGTGGGAGGGAGGTTAGTAAGGAAGGGATGGAAAGAAAAGTGAAGGGAGAGGGGACACTGAAGGGAAGATTCATAGATTCATAGATTATAGGACTGGAAGGGACCTCGAGAGGTCATCGAGTCCAGTCCCCTGCCCGCATGGCAGGACCAAATACTGTCTAGACCATCCCTGATAGACATTTATCTAACCTACTCTTAAATATCTCCAGAGACGGAGATTCCACAACCTCCCTAGGCAATTTGTTCCAGTGTTTAACCACCCTGACAGTTAGGAACTTTTTCCTAATGTCCAACCTAGACCTCCCTTGCTGCAGTTTAAACCCATTGTTTCTGGTTCTATCCTTAGAGGCTAAGGTGAACAAGTTCTCTCCCTCCTCCTTATGACACCCTTTTAGATACCTGAAAACTGCTATCATGTCCCCTCTCAGTCTTCTCTTTTCCAAACTAAACAAACCCAATTCTTTCAGCCTTCCTTCATAGGTCATGTTCTCAAGACCTTTAATCATTCTTGTTGCTCTTCTTTGGACCCTTTCCAATTTCTCCACATCTTTTTTAAAATGCGGCGCCCAGAACTGGACACAATACTCCAGCTGAGGCCTAACCAGAGCAGAGTAGAGCGGAAGAATGACTTCTCGTGTCTTGCTCACAACACACCTGTTAATGCATCCCAGAATCATGTTTGCTTTTTTTGCAACAGCATCACACTGTTGACTCATATTTAGCTTGTGGTCCACTATAACCCCTAGATCCCTTTCTGCCGTACTCCTTCCTAGACAGTCTTTTCCCATTCTGTATGTGTGAAATTGATTTTTCCTTCCTAAGTGGAGCACTTTGCATTTGTCTTTGTTAAACTTCATCCTGTTTACCTCAGCCCATTTCTCCAATTTGTCCAGATCATTTTGAATTATGACCCTGTCCTCCAAAGTAGTTGCAATCCCTCCCAGTTTGGTATCATCCGCAAACTTAATAAGCGTACTTTCTATGCCAATATCTAAGTCGTTGATGAAGATATTGAACAGAGCCGGTCCCAAAACAGACCCCTGCGGAACCCCACTCGTTACGCCTTTCCAGCAGGATTGGGAACCATTAATAACAACTCTCTGAGTACGGTTATCCAGCCAGTTATGCACCCACCTAAAGGGAAGGGGGGAGACAGGGGAAGTCTGTCCACAAAACTGGGACATTACGAACCATAGTACCTCCCTCCATCCTCACCTAGAGGGATCCACTTCTAGAAGTGGGTGCATAGGTGTGTCTCCATTCCTTCCTTGAGCTCTCTGCCAAAACCACCCTAAAGGGTGTCAGATTTGTCCCACAGCTAGTGGGAATTTTTGTGGTATGGATGACGGTTGACTGAGAACTGAGCTGAGACTATTAAACTCATTTCACACAGAGCACAGTCCTAAATTGTTCAAAGCTGATGTTATTCTCAATGCACTTGGGGAAAAGAGACAGTTTAAATCAAATGAATTGCATGATTATCTTTCTGTCAGCACATATTTACATACACCTAATTAGTTAGATTTTCTACTTTACTTATGGCATTGGGCTTGCAAAAACCAACAATAGAACCCTTTCAAAATAACATTACTGATTTAAGCCTCTGGGTGCTTCAAAAATCTATCTAGAGCTTTTGAAAAGAATACAGATATGGATTTTTCTACAGTGAAATATTTTACAGACATTTTCAGAACCTGCACACTTATTTAACCCTTTGTTTCTGCACTATTGAGAACTAGGATTTCATTGGCTGATGAAAAGCTGTGGTATTTTTTAATTTTTAGATGCTCCTTTCATGTAACTGATATTTGGAAAATGCCAGCTTTCCAAAAGTTAGGCAATTCCTTTGTGAACATTTTGTGTATGTCTATCTTATGCGTTCCCCCAACTACCCAGTTTGCAAGGCCACATCAGGTATTACATGCATAGGTGAGGTGCACATAAAGGTATTGTAATTTTATGGTCACATCCCTCAGATTTTAGAATTAACTATAATGAGCAGCTTATGTCCCCACAACATACAGAATTTGTTTCTATTCTTCATTTTGTCCATTTAAAAAGAAAAAACCTCCCAAAACACCACTCTATTCTGTACACACAATTCTCTCCAGGGAAGAGGCTGAGGGAGAAAATGAACCACCTGACAGTCAGATGAGAATCATGTTGTTTAATGCACACGGGAAGGTGCTCAGATACTGCAGTGATGAAGGCAATATAAGAAACGATATCAAACAGAATTCTAATACAAAGGAAAAATACCTACAAACTAAGTGCCTGGTCCAAAGCATATTGAAGTCAGTGGAAAGATGCCCAATGAGCTTTGAATCATGCTTAGTGTTTGGAGCCTAGTCCTTAGGAAGTCATATGTAAGACACTGTATTTCACAGGCAAAGGGACCTACATTCCATGGCAAACTCCCTGGATCCATGCAACAGAACAGCAATTTTGCAGCAGCATCATTTAAATCAAACATCTATCTTTCATCTCTCTTTTCTATGGCCCGTGTTACCATATTATCACAGCACCTGACAACCATTAATGTATTTATCCCTCCTAACACCTCTGGGGGGGGGGGAGGTGGAGAAGTACTCTTATGTTCACTTTAGAAAAGGGAAAGGGAGGCACAGAGAGACCACGTGACTTGCTCAAGCTCACACTGGAGGAAGTCTGTGGGGAGCAGGGACTTGAACGTTTTCTGCCTGACGCTGTTTTCTGTACTGCGATAACACAGCTGCATGGTGAAAGTTGGCCGGAGGTAGAGTCAGATGATAGTTGGAGCTTTTGACACTTGACAAGGCATGGGAAACAGTTGGGACCAAGTGGATCAGCTGGATATTTTGAAAGCAATTATCAGCCAGCAGTTGTTGACACCTGAATTGTCAATTAAGGTTCCCGGTTAACAGCCTTTTGAGCGAATGGGTTCCCACCTCACAGAGCCTATTGATTCAAGATGGCAACACTGCCTCCAGATCATGTTTTCAAGGTCCCCTTCACAATTAAGAGGATATAAAAACAAACGCGCTGCCAATTTTGCAAAGATGTAGGCACATGCTTAACTTCATGGGTTATGAGTAGTTTCAGTGGAAGCAACGTGACTACTCAAGTAGATCAAGCTAAGCATGCACATAGGTCTTCACAGGATCAGGACCTTCCTTCTAAATAAAAGAAGAAGAAAAGAGCTTGGAATAGGAGATGAAGGATGGATTCCATGGCAAATTCTGTGGTAGAATACACAGAGGATCAATCATACGTGCCCTTCAGAGATATGTTTCCCATACAATACAATGTACACAATCCTCCAGTTAGATCCATTTATTGATATTGATTTTATAAGGCCTCTATGCACTTTTTTCCTGTTTACATTTTATCAGAAATGCTTATACTATTTGGTGGATGTATTTTCTGGCAGCTTAATGTTCACACACACACAAAAAAAAAAAGCATGATGTTTTTATTCATAAAAGCTATCACCCAAGATTGGGATCTCATTGCAGTAATCATCCATCATCAAGAAGTGCCCTTGTCACACACCCATTATAAATTCACAAGCCAAAACAGAGGACTCGATACTGCTAAGTGATAAGACCATGCTTTCTGCTCCAGTTTCCATCTAAAAAATAAAATGCTATACAATGTACAGAAATGCTTTTATTATTATTATGCAGTAAGTGACCAATCCTCAAGACGTAAGCAAAACTCACATGGAAGATTATAAGCTTTTCAAGGTAGGGGCTGTCTCTTTGTACATAGATGTACCACACATGGCGTAGAAGAGTTCCAATCTTGGTTAAGGCCTATAGGATCAACTGGCATACAAAGGTGGCCAAGATGCTAGAGTGGGTCTCAAGAGATGTAGGTTCCATTCCCTGCTCTACCGCAGGCTTCCTGGGTGACCTTGGAGAAGTAGGTAGATGCCTAAATCCCATTGAAATCAACAGGAGTTAGCCGCTTTGAGGATCCGTGTCTCAAGTACTCATCTGTAGATACAAACGATAATAGTACTTCCCTACATCACAGGGGTATTCGTTGAGAGGATACATAAATTACAGATAGGTTTGGGAAGGATTTGCTTTTTATTGGTAAATGTCAGTAGACCATTACACACAAACTGATGAAAAAGTGTTTCCACCGATAATTATCGAAAATTTACAGATAGGCAAAGTGAGAAAAATGCTGCTTGCAAACTTAGAGTTTGATTTAAAGATATTTACTTTCTATATTTTGACATACGACGTTGACAAGTTGTGTTTTAATGGCTATGATGCTTTAACTTTTTGAATCTCAACATCTACGGTCATTAATTATTGCCTGGCATCCCTCTTGTCTGACACCCCCCCGTTGTGAAAATTTAAATCACTAAAATGCTTACAACCCATACATTTTCAGAGTTGTGCAAAATTATCAGAGTTTTTTAAAAAATCCTTTAAAATAAACATGAATATTATCCACTGAAATTATAAAAAAAATAAAAATCAAATTCTGCCAAGCCTAATTATAGAGTATGTGGTGCTCAGATGGGGATGGGGATCAAATAAATACACATGATAGAAAGAAACAGCAATAAAGTGTTTTGCATGAATCTGGTCAGACTCATTGATATTAAGGCCCATTTACATCACCCAGCAGGGTAAAGGCAAAATAAAGTGAGCATAAATTACATTGACTCCCATTTTCTGCCAGAATACTGCAACTGGATCTATGTAGGTGGGATCTGTCAGCAAAGAGCATCACTGATTTCAATGGGCTACAAGAATCTGCCTGTATGGATCTCCCTGCAAGACAAGGACCTCTTCAGGATTCTGCCTGTTATTTATTTTCCAAAGCTAGATGCGTTTAACCTTTGCAAAATATGGTCATGCCACCACAACCACTGAGCAACATTGCTTAGGCTAAATTCATCTGTCCTCTTGTGAGCGTGCAGAGCGGGATCTCTTTGAAGGCTGACAAATTGCATTCCTTTGCTGGAGCAAATATCCTTGAGTCTCCGATATTTTTAAATCCCCATGGTAATATTAAGCTAATGTTCAATTTATCAAAACCCTCTAGCTTTCAGTCCTGCACCATTTAAAGGAGTTTCTTATGAGATTCTTCACAGCAATTAGAAGACCAGACACCTCAATAAGGCTGAGAAATAGCATTTAAGACAAAATTAAAGTCAAATTAAATTATATTAAAGCAGAAATTGCCCTAAAGACTAGTTTTGGGAGATGAAGGGAGCTAAATACATACTGAGTCTCTGATCCAGTTAGACACTTAAGCACAAGCTTAATTTAAGCACATGGTTAAGCCAATGCCGATTTAAGGGCTGAAGGCCAGATTTTTAAAGGTATTTAGGTACAGCGTAGAAAACCACCTAGTGGGATTTTCAAAAGGATCTAGGTGCGTAACTTCCATTGTCCCGTTAGGTGCTTAGACACCTTTGAAAATTCCATTAGTTACCTACTGCATCTTTACATGCCTAAATACCTTTAAAATCTGGCCCCTAATTCCCAGTTACATTAAGGCTCTGTTATACCACTGTGAAGAGATTTTGGTGTAAATCTAATTTACTCCCATTTTAAGATCCTTTTACACTCCCAGAGCAGAGAGTAAAGGGGATTTGCCTACGCTAGAAAATTGGGGGTCGGGGGGAACCCCACCTCCATTGGGTAAATGCAGTTATGTCATTATGAAGGTACTTTATACCAGTATAGCTTCCTGTATGGGAAGGGGAATAAAAAGGTGGCACCTTTTATACCATAACAACTAAACGCATGCTATGGCTCTTACCGGTATAATTATTTTGGTAAAAAAACACAACCCTCACTGAAATTATACCAGTAAAACTTCTCAGTGTAGACCAGCCTGAAGGATAATTGAGAATCAGGCCCTGAAGTATGTATTAAAAAGTAAACGTGTTTAAGTGCTTTGTTGAATCAAGACTTTAAAACAGGTTTAACTCTCAGCACAGTCTCATTTACATCAATAGGACTAATTGTACGCTTTAAGTTAAGCACATACTTAAGTGACCTGCTGAATCAGTCCCTTAAAACTCAATCCCGCACACACACCTTGTTTCTCCCAGTGATGGGTTTTATGCAGAGCAGTACCATTGATTAGCACAGGGCTTATCCTCATGGAGACAACAAGCCAGGGAGCAAATCTACAGCACACTTGCTTACCCACTCTACTGAACGGTGTGGAACCTGTCAATCGAGCCCTGCAGTGGGACTGGGATCCCATGTGTCCTGCAGGACCTGCTGCAGTAATAGCAGGACAGGATTCAAAAAGAGTCCCGTGCCGTTCCATAGTGCACTCTGACCTACTGCTGTTTCAGCATAGTAGTGGGGTCCATTCACCCAGTTATTATACAGCAAGCTAGCACGTACGTTTTCACCCCATCTTGCCACACACTGTTTCCATGTAGACAAGCCCCCCTCACACTTCTTTCTGATTCACCCAGCAGTTCTGTTTCTTGCACGATAGAACTGGGGGCCAGATTCCAGTACCTTTACTGATGTTGAGAAGGACCTTACTCTATCAGTGGCCTGTTTGATATCAATGGGACCGCTCTGGAGTAAGGTGTTACTCAGCATAACTAAAGGAATCAGAATCTGGACCTGGGCTTCCTTCTCTGTATGTTCTTGGATTGACTCCCACTGAAGGGTTCTAGCTACAGTACAGGATCCATTTCTTCCAGCAGCAGCCTCAGCACAATTCGAGGGACACTTTTCAATTTTCTGGATCGCATCAGCAATTGGTCCTACACAAGGTCAAATGGCCCCAGGCCAGATTTGCTTTTAAAACGAAGAAACATTCCCCCCCCCCCCGCCCCCAGAGCCTGCAACCCAAACATTTGCACAGCTGAGCCCGGAATACGTTGGAATGATGAATACATTTGAGGAAATCACAACGTGCTCAGAGCTGTTCCACAAGCAAAAGGAGGCGGCAAAATTCACTGAATAAAGTATCCAGTGTAAATCACTCACTCAACTCTAATTACATCTCATTGGGTAAGAGCTTCTATCCCACACAGCCTACTCCTCTTCCACCCCTAGTTTACATGCAAATCAGCCACAGGTCAACATCCTTCATCATACTGTGTCCTCTACCCCCCACCCCATTCCTATAGCCCTTAAGCCCCCTTGAATGGTTTGCTTTAGAGGGGAGTGGAGATTAGACAGAGGGAGGAGTGGGAGAGAGCAGGAAGTCACATCGTTATTAATAATTTGCATCTTTGTAGCACTAGTTCCAGTCACGGACCAGGACCCAGTCGTATAGGCACTGTACAAACACACAGAACAAAAAAGCTATTCCTTTCCCCAAAGAATTTGCTATTTAATTCTCACTCAGGTCGTAAAGAGTTTAGGAGGGAAAGATAATACAGCCTGGAGCCAAAAGAACAAAAAGGTACATTGGAGAGAATCCTGAAAAAAAGAAAACATAAAAGCAAAGAAAATAAAGTACTAAATGGCCAAACAAGGAAACCGCCATTCTTAATCATGAATTTCTCCATTTAAAAAGGACATTGCTTGCTTTAAAATAAATAAAAAAAAAATCTGATTCTGCAAACACTTACACATGGCTTGCAATCCAACACCCATTCAAACCATTGGAAAGACTCCCATTAACTTCTCTGGGTGTTAGATCAAGCCCTCTATGAGTAACTTTTTGTTCAGATGAGCAGTCCCATGCAGAAAGGCAAGACCCAAATACTGCAAATAAATTCATTCCTTTATCTAGGTTACTGATAACACCTTAGAAAGCATTGGTTTGATCCAGTCGATTTTTCACTGTCTAAGCTGTTTGTTTACCATGTGATTTCTCTGTTTGCATAAAGAAAAGCCATGAAGTCAGGTTCTGTTTACAGTCACTTGGAAGCATGACATCAATGATAGTGTTTTATTTTGGTGCAATGTTTGGGTTGCAAACACCACAGAAGGATGTTTATGGTTTGAAAAACAAACTTCTGTGTTGTGTTCCTTTTTAAATTATGGAAATATTTCTACTGATCTCTGGTTTGATAAAAGCTGGAGGCTCACTTTTCAGAGAAGCCAAGAACTTATAATCAATGTGAGCTGGATATGCTCAGCACCTCTGAAAATTCGCAGTGGTGGGAGATTAGAAAATTTAAATTTGCAATCCAGTACGACTGACCATGAACTTGCAAAGATTAAGATTTTCAAAGGCATAAATGGCACTTAGGCATCCAACTCTGTCTTCCAATAGGAGCTAGGTGCTTAGTTTCTATTTATGCCTTTATGCGCACTAGTAGTCCCACGAAAGTAACCGAGACTGCTTGTGTACTTAAAATTAAGCACATGCATAAAGATCTGCAGGATCGAGGCCTGTTACTGTCATAGTCAGGGTTTGGTCACACTAATTGTAGATATAACAAAACCAAAGTAAATGGGAAGTATGGTGCCTCCCTAATGCTAAAGTGACACTGGGTACAATTTTCAAAAGTGCCTTACAATGTTTAATGGCACTAGTAAAATTGGTCCTTCAGTCCCTGATTGTGCATTAACCACATGATTATGTTTGCGCAGAATTGGAGCCTTGGTGATGGAATAGGGTAGTATATTATTGTCTCTAGAAATTGTATATACTACAATGTAGGCATACAAATGTTGAGCATATCTGGCATGTAAATACCTTGCAAAAGCAGCTACAAAAGTGCCATGTGAACGCCTGTTATCACTTTCAGGTGACATGGTAAATAAGAAGGGGGCAGCATTATCTGCCATAAATGTAAACAAACTTGACTGGCTGAGCAAGAATTAGGACTGAGTGGACTTGAAGGCTCTAAAGTTTCACCTTGTTTTGTTTTTGAGTGCAGTTATGTAACAAAAATAAAAATCTACATTTGTAAGTTGCACTTTCGTGATCAAGAGATTGCACTACAGAATTTGTATGAGGAGATTTGAAAAATACTATTTCTTTTGTTTGCCATTTTAACAGTGCAAATATCTGTAATCAAAAACAATATAAAGAGAGCACTGACTGCTTCGTAAACTGTGTTGTAATTGAAATCAATATACTGGAAAAAGTAGAAAAACATCCAAAAATATTTAATAAATTTCAATTGGTATTCTATTGTTTAACTGTACAATTAAAACAGATTAATCATGATTAATTTTTTTGAGTTAATCGTGAGTTAACTGCAATTAATTGACAGCCCTAAAAATATATAGATTGAAAGTCAATGGGTTGTAGGCACCTAAGTCACTTTGAAAATAGGACTTAGGCACTTTTGAAAATGTTACCCACAATATATTAGTCATAATCAAAGGAGTTTAGGGCTTCACCCTATAGTGAGCTTTGCAGAGACAGATTTCTGCCCCCACGCAGAGCCCCATTGGTTTCATTGAGGTTCCATGTAACCACAGGGTTCATTGGAAGACTGGGGCCTTGGATTGGTAATGTAATAGTGCAGAACTGAATTTCTGTGATAGGTTTGAATAAACTGGGTCATAATTGAATATTATGTCAGTGCCACTAGAGGTCAGTGTCAGGTAAGGAACTGCCTAGTGTGCTAGACTGCATGAAATCCAGACAGAATTCCCCTATATTTACTGCCTTATTTATTTCTTAGAGATTTATTGAACTCTTATAGGACTGCTTTCAAAATAAAAAGCAACGAACATCAGCAAAAAAATCCCCTGGTGATGAGCAATAGAGCAATTCTGTCTCCAGGGAAGTCAATCCAAAGGGCACATTCATGCATACACTTACTAGAGGGTAAACACAATGCTCAATGGCAAATGTTTCCAGAATTGGGCACGCACTCTCTAGTTCCTTCACTCCATTCTAGAGGATAGACTGTAATTCTAAGTTATAGTGAACCTGTGTATATAAGGCCATAGCTAAGCCTATTGGTGTCAATGGCTGAACTACTCTTGATTTCAATGGGACCAGTATTTAGCCTAGAATAACTTTCTTATAAGAGGTTTCAGAGTAGCAGCCGTGTTAGTCTGTATCCGCAAAAAGAAGAATAGGAGAACTTGTGGCACCTTAGAGACTAACAAATTTATTAGAGCATAAATTGATATGCAAACTAGACACAATCAACTCCGGTTTGAATAAGGACTGGGAATGGCTGAGCCATTACAAACATTGATTCTATCTCCCCTTGTAAGTATGCTCACACTTCTTAGCCCAGTACAGACAGTTTGATATCTTGATTATCACTTCAAAAGTTTTTTTTTCTCTTAATTAATTGGCCTCTCAGAGTTGGTAAGACAACTCCCACCTGTTTATGCTCTCTGTATGTGTGTATATATATCTCCTCAATATATGTTCCATTCTATATGCATCCGAAGAAGTGGGCTGTAGTCCACGAAAGCTTATGCTCTAATAAATTTGTTAGTCTCTAAGGTGCCACAAGTACTCCTGTTCTTCTTTTTCTTATAAGAGGTTCCACTCGATCGTAAGGGGTTCCCCTGAGGAGGATTCTCATCCAATAAACTGCAGAAATCTCATTCTGTGGAGTACAGCAGCCAAGTGGTTTAGGTGAACCAGTAATTTGTTCTTGACATTGAAGTATCTTCAGATTTAGTTTTTTATTTGTGTCACTGGAAACTTTTTTAGAATATCTTTATTCCAGAGCTTTGTTATCCTTTAAATCCAAGGCAAAGTATGCAACAGTGAAGTCATTTCTATGTATTCAGTGTAATGTAATGAATATGTATTTGATTAAATACAATATAGGTTGATTAGAAATAGAGTGAACGTTTGAGGGCTTAAGTAGGATTTTAATTTGGCATAAGATTTGTGCAAGGACTCTGCATAGGGGTGAATTTCCCCATAGTACTGATCCCAGCCAGATCACCCTCATACCCATTAGTAAAGCAGACGCTGATTAACATAATAGGATGCGCTAGGAAGAATCACCATGGTCATTGTTTGGTTTGAAATATTACTAGGTAATGGGACTGTCTGGAGGCTTTAGCTGAAGGACCTTTGTCATACTCCAATCAAAAACGGAGACTCAGCTCTTTGGGAGTAATGAAGAGCCTGTTAATCTAGTGCACTACAAAACTGCTAGAGAAACACTCTTAGAAAATGTGTTAATAGCATGTGTGCATTGCAGCTGAATCCAAGCTGCTAGGTAATCACTACAGAGGCAGTATGCTTTATCCACCCTTCATTCTGGACACAAAGGATAGATTGTATTCCACTACCGCCCCTCTCTTCAGTCTAAGTGTATCCTGGAGCAATGACCTCATTTAGGAGGCATCTGTCCGTCCCTGAATGTTTGACCTTGATCATTTGCAGACTTGTCTTTTATACAGTGGAAAAATCAATGAAGATTGTACAAATCTAGTGAAACATGATGCATTCAGAAATCATCCCCTTGCATTTATACAATTTGTAGTTTTTCCAGGATAAAATAATTTAGAGAAGGGAAAATGAGACACTAAAAATAACCCTTCCTGCAGAGCAAACTCCGAATAGAAATAAATTATGCATTGGCAAATGTGGATCTGATCGTTACAAATGTGAGGATGGCAGTAATAATGCAACAACATTTCTCTGAATTAGGACATCGTCATTATGCTCCTTTTAATCCATCACTTAACTCAGCATTCCAAAAGGAACTCATTGGTTATAAGCACCTCATTTGGAGAAAAGCCCACAGGAGCACGCATGAATGGATGCGGGTGAGGAAGAGATGGAACTCCCCATTACATTTGCTGGAGATTGGGTCTTAGATAGAGAAACTTGAATAATTAATTGAAGATAGAGGATTCCCCCTCCCCATTAATAATTATTCACCAATATTTTTTCCTTTCTTTGACCAGTTCTGGTTTAGTGTAAATTAACCTTGCTCCATAAAGGAAATTGACTCCAAACTCTCAGCCAGGTCATTCCCCACTCAATAGTGCCATGTTGATTTACACCAGAGAAGGATCTGACCTTCTGCTCATTTAAAATAATAATAAATAATAATAATAATAATCAGAGTCCCAGAGATGGCACACACCTATGAAAACACACCTAGTCCATCATTGAAATCAATGGAGCAATGAGAGTTTACACCAGATGAGGATTTACCCCTTTCTCTCAATTCCTGGCTTGGTCACTGTGGCCCAGATCCTCAAAGATCTCATGGGAATTAAGTGCCTAAATGCCTTTGAGGATCTGGGTCTGAGACCTCGGGCAAGTCACTTCACTTCAGTTTCCCAATTGTTAAATGGAGAGCATCATTTTTTGCTCACTCAGACTTTAAGGTCAGAAGGGACCATTACGATCATCTAGTCTGACCTCCTGCACAACGCAAGCCACAGAACCTCACCCACCCACTCCTGTAACAAACCCCTAACGTACGTCTGAGTTACTGAAGTCCTCAAATCGTGGTTTAAAGACCTCAAGGTGCAGAGAATCCTCCAGCAAGTGACCCATGCCCTATGCTGCAGAGGAAGGCGAGAAACCTCCAGGGCCTCTGCCTCTGTGAACTGCTTTGAGATCTATGATTGAAAAGCTGAAAAGTGTGACGTATTATTTATTATAATTGCAATGCCCATAATCGATAAGCAGCAACAAACAGGTTTTCTGATTGTAGCTTCTAGGGAACTCTTCCTAGACAAGTTTTTAGCATCACACAAATTACTTGCAATCCCACCTAAATGGTGAGAACATTTAATTGATCAACGCAAGGGGCTCTCTAACAAATCTTCAGTAGGCTGGGTTTGGGGCCTGCTGCAAAACTTGTCTATTTTCTCTGGCTTTTGCCTTAAGAAACCCTTTGGGAAGTGTTGCATTTTTGTGGTGTTTTGGGGAACGCTTTTCATAGCTGAATGACCTCAGTGGGCCAGAGCTTCAGCTGATGTGACTACACATTGCGGTCAATCTAGTGATGTCAATTGAGCTATTTACACCAGTTGAGGATCTGGTCTAGTCTAGATTATTCTTGGTATTTGTGTGTGTAGTTTTAGAATAACTAGATCTATATTATGAAACCCCACACATGGATTCCAAGAATATCACACACTAGGCCAGATCAGGGTAGCTCCATTTGTATGTATACATATACAGAGAAAGTGTTTGAGAAGAACTTGCACCAAACTGGGGGTAAACAATTCTCTAGACATTCTCAAGGAATTCCCCTTCCCCTACCCATTTTTCACTATTTTTTTTTAATTTTTCTAGTTTTTTCCAAACCAATCCAGAGGTGAGGGGAACAGACTTGAACACTGTCTCCATGTCTCTCTCACACACACACTCTTCCCACTGACTTTTTTTAAATCCTTCTCCTGTGCCATATTTGTTGGTCACCATTTATACACTGAACAATAACATAGGTGCCCTTACTCTTTAAAGTAGCTAAATAGCTCGAAGCAGCAGTTGCAGCTTCCTCATGTGCCAGGCATAAAATCCCACAAGGTTGGGAGCTATTTTTTTTTTAAGGCAAGATTAGAGTCCTGAACAGCTTCCAAAGACGACTAAAAAAAAAAACCGCCGTGGGAAGTGGTCGAGGAATCATTTCGTGAGCTGAATGCAACTCCGGAGGCATTTGCCAAGGCGATGGGTGGCTGGAGGAGAGGGAGTCCTTCACTTTTCAGCACCCTGGACAGCACGGCTCTACCCAACGGCGAGCAGAGCTGGATTCTGCCTTTCCCCTGGATCAGCTGTTAAGCTGGGAGCCCAACGCCTTTGCTGGTTTCTGCATTGCTGAGATCCGCTCTGGGCGCTTGGCCTCTCCCTGGGATAGCCTGGCAGAGCTGCAAGCCATGGGCGGATGGAGGGAGCTCAGGGCTCCCACATAGGCAGCTTCCTTGCTGGGGTGATTTCCAGCCCCCGGCGCGGAATCAGCCTCCCCCCGTGCAGCGGGCACCGCTCCCGGAGGGTTTCATCACTCGGAGGTTGTCAGTGGAGCCATCCCCTCCCCGCCTGTGCAGACAGCCCGGCTCTGAGCTCACCAGTTCCGGTCACGTTGCTGTGTGTTTACGCCTTCGCTGGCTGGAAGCTGCGCTCCCCGGGAGCCGGGGGCCTGCGCCTTGCGACCCCGTCCTGAGCTGGGGGGGACCCGGGCACCGCTCTGCCATGGAGACCGCCAGGTCGGAGCCGGGGCGCCAGGAGACTCGGGAGCAGATCTAGGGCAGAAGGGAGAGAGGGGCTGCGGGGGGGGGTTGCAGTGCCCCCCATCTGAGGATTTTGGGGGGTGGGTTTTGGGGATGCGGGTGAACGCTTGGAGGTGGCACCGTCTTTTCTAAGCCTCCCCCCTTCCTCCACCCCAACAAGCTTTGTCCTTGTCCAGCAGTTGTGCAACACCTCCCTGGATGACACCCTGCAGCTGCCAGCCCGTTCTCCTGTCGCCTCCTCTTTCCTCTCAGGTAAGAGAAAATGGGCATGTTGTATGGGGGGGGGGGTCAGCAGGGGAGATCTGGTCTTGGAGATGTGTGTATGGGGGGGGGGGGAAATGAGGAAGGCATGATTGCATGGGGACTCCTGGTGTTTATGAGTGACCTTAGCTGAGTGGGACTAAGATCCAGAGTAGCTTCAGAACTGGGATGATCAGGACACAGCAGAGGATGACTTTGCGTGATGCTCAGATCTGTCCTCTCCTTTAGAATAGGCTGTGGGTGCGGGGGGAGCGCCTTTGGTGTGTGGTTAAACTCAGAAAAGAATTAAAGACTAAAATCTAATGGGTTCAGCGCCAGTTCAGTGACCCTGACACTAACTTCTCTAATTCAAACAATGCCCCGAGTCCCCACAAGGCCCATTTCACTGAGGCTGGGGTGGTGCAAGGCGCGCAGGGTGGTGAACCTAAGCTTTTTGATGGCTGGGGGTGGCTCTGATATCCCTGCCAATGCTAAGTTATTAAAAGCCTTTATAAACCTTCTTTCTCTCCACACCACAGGAGAGCATTCCTTTGTGCTCTCCAGCTAATGAGGGGCTTTAAAGTGGTTCCAAGCTGCAGTCCTTTCCTGCAGGAATCAGAGAGCTAGCAAAGATTTAGCTTTTCTAGGGCCAGCAGAAGTAGCATCTCCCTAAAAGGATATGCTGTCGGATTTTAGACCTACAGAGGTCTTGTGTAACCCAGGGGAATTTTTCCTCCCGAAGGTGCCTGGAGCCCTTCTTGGTGCAGCTTTAGAAGTTGCCTAGCCCCTCCCAGAGGGGCTGATAGTTCTTCCTTCCTGGACCTGCTGGTGAAGATGATGGTTTCAGAAGTGCGTAAGACTCCACAATTGCTGGTGAAAATAGGTAGAGTCCATGAGAGTTTTACCACTGAATTCAGTGAGTCCAGGATCAGGCCAAAGGAATCACTTCTTAGGATCTCTGCACAGTGTTGATTGTGGCCCCAATTCTGCTCCCAGAATTGCTAACATGAACCTAGAGTAATTCCAGTGAAGCCAAAGAGAACAGAAGTTGGCCTTATATGTTTAACTTATGCAGTGAAATAAAAAAACCTTAGCTGTTGGCGGTTACTCAGGCAGGAATGTTTAAATAATTGATAGGAAACAGCTTTTTCATTCACATTAATTTAAAGCTTAAATCAGGGTAAAAAAAAGAGATAGACTAGCAAATAGAAATCTTTTGGTGAAATCCTAGCACCATTAAAGTCAATGAGAGTTTTGCCAATGACAGCGTTGGGGGTGGGGGAAATATCAGGATTTTGCCTCCAGTTTCTGGTCCTGGCTTTGCCACTGCCTCTGGGACCCTGGGAACTCAACCTCCCTGTCCTTAACTTTCCGCAAAAGGAAAAAGATTAAGCCGCACAATACCAGTGCAATATTTTTACATACACATACACTCTGAGATCTTCAAGTCAAAGGTGCTATCGATGTATATAATATATCGGTAATTATGCTGTGAGTGTGTGTTATTTTAGGAAAACGCAGTGGGAGAGATTAGGGAACTAAAGTCTGAAAGATCTGGCCCCTTGAGTAGGTCTCCTGACTGCTAAACTAGCTAGCTTATCATTTATGGGGATACAATTTACATGAGTAAAGATTGGGCCTTAGTAGTGTGTTGTTCCTTGGTCTGTATACATAAATACCAACATATTTTATATACACACACACACACACACACACACACACACACACACACACACTAGAAATGCATAATCAGAAATTAAATCTTTTGCTTAGCCAACATTTTGGTATTCAGTACAATGTTAACCTGAAAGCATCTTCTTAGGCTGCGTCTACACTATGAGCCAGGGGTGTGATTCCCCTGCTTGCGTACACATACTCATGCTAGTTCTCATCAAGCTCACAGGAGTATAAGCAGTTTAGTCGCACCGAGTACAAACCTACCTAAGCGCTGCCTCTGCTGCTGTGGCTACACTGCTATTTATACTTAAGCTAGTGCAAGTGTGTGTATATAAGCAGGATAAATCACACCTCTAGCTCCTGGAGACTTAGACTAGCTGACTATCAAAAGCCATCCGTTAGTAGATTAGAAACGGCATTGATCATTCCGTCTACTTTTCAAACACTGGTTGAATTACTTCATTACTTGTGACTATTATTAATTAGTATTACAGTAGCACCCAGAGGCACATACAGATCAGGGCCCCATGGTGCTAGGTACTGTATGTGCATACAGTAAGAGACAGTGCCTGCCCACAAGAGTTTACAGTTTCAAGTGACAAGACAAAGGGTAAAAGAAAGGAAGTATCACCACCATTTTACAGATGAGGAAATGAGAGAGAGAGAGATTAAGTGACTTGCCCAAGGTCACACAGGGAGTCTGTGGCCAAGCTGGAAACTGAACCCACATCTCCGGAGACCCAGTCCAATGCCTTAACCATGAGTCCAACCTAAAATGAACTGATCCTCTTTTCCAGGGGTTCTCAAACGGGGGGTTAACACCCCTCAGAGGGTCACGAACTGGTCAGCCTTCACCCCCAACATTTACAATAGTGTTTAATATTTTTAAAAGTGTTTTTAATTTATGGGAGGGGTCATACCCAGAGGCTTGCTGTGTGAAAGGGGTCACCAATACAGAGTTTGAGAACCACTGCTCTTTTCTAGTTGGTTTATTTTAGTGTAGCATGTTTCACCAGCACAAGTCCTCTGCTTACCTAAAGAGCCTGTGCAGTATGAACTCCCTCCAGGTGAGGCACATTGGTGGAGTAGTGTATAGCAGGAGTTGCAACAGACAAACTTTCTCCGCACGGCTCTGCCAACGTCTCTCAGCACTGCCTAGGAAGGATCATTTCTAGGGGCGAAAGTAGTGGTCCCACTGCTGAGACCGCCAACAAGCGTGCTAATAAGTGTCAACTCAGGAGCGTTTTTACATAAAGCTTTGAAAAGGCAAAAGTGCAAAATATTGACATTTAATAAATAAAAATGTTAATGTCGATCCTATGGGCCAGATTCTCATTGACCCCAAGGGCCTGTTCCATCCACTCTTAGGTCCCTTCTAAGCTGCCAGTTTGAGGAGAGTCTGGCTTTACTAGTCCAAAGGGAACTGGACAGACCACACATTTCACGAGGCTACTGAACAACCACCCAATGGTCTGACCGTTAAATCATTGCCCACGTGAGCTGGATATGAATTTGCAACACCGACGTGAAAGAGTCTACTTCTTTCCCCTCTTCAGAAATCCCTCTTTGTCTTCATTAGTATGCTGCCCAGTGCCCCAGATTCCTCCTCCTTTAGGAGCAGGATGGTGGAGGGAAAGATTGCTCTTTTAAAAGTATAATCCATATAAACTGAAACCCAGTTCCTAGATCTCCATGCATCGGAAGGGATGACCATGACATTTCTGCTTCATCTATTATTTAACTTTAAAAAGAAAGAGCCCAGGTTTTTCAAAGAACATGGCTTAATAAAAGCACCTCTTTTGGAGGAATAAAAAGCGCATCACCTTCTAATGATCCCTCCTACCAAGCCAATCAGCCAGTACAATAGGGAGTGCGGAATGTTCTGGCCACAATTTTCAAGTTTGAGTGCCTAAGGTCAGGTAACTAAAGTCATCTTTAGGCACTTAACTCATCAGGTTTATTTTCAGAGGCCTTGAGCACGCACTCCCATTGACTGCAATATGAACTGCAGGTGCTCAGTACCCCAGAAATTCAGGCCACTTTCAGTTAACCCTCACAATCATTGTGTGTTATAGGTAAGGATTAACCCCATTTGATCTTTGGGGGGCACTGAAGTATATAAATGGCCAGATTTTGAAAGGTATTTAGATGCCTAAAGAAGCAGAGAGGCCCCTAGTGGGATTTTCAGAAGTATCAAGAGCACCAGATCCCCAAAAGGTATTTACACTCCTAACTCACACTGAAATCAATGCAAGTTAGGCATACTGGCACTTTTGAAAATCCCACTAAACTCCTAGCTGCACATTCAGGTGCCTAAATACCTTTCAAAATCTGGCCCTACATGCCTTGCCCAAGACCATCCAATGAGTCAGTGGAGATGCCAGAGTATCCCAATGTCCACGCTTAGTTGCTAATGCAAGGTGTAACATTTTTGAAGGTACCTAAGTCCCCAAGGCCCATTTGAAAATGGCATTTGGGCACATTTTGAAATTTTACCCATGACCAACAGGTGTGCACGAATACCAATACTATCTTCTCAAATGGCTTGTGTAGATTTGAACCACTCCCTGGGTATCAGAATAGATATTAAAAAACTAAAGGGTACAAAACTTCAGGTGGGGAGGACCCAGTTTTGTTTATTCATTGATAGGAAGTGTCTCATGAAGGCCCTAATCCTGTTCCCACTGAAGCCAATGGCAAAACCCCCAATGACCAGTGCTGCAGGATCAGACACTATGTAAACTGGACACCTTTGACTTCATCCACACAGGACAGACAGACAGCAACTTATCCAGAGAAATTGCCAGCCCAAGGCCTAAGCACCACTTAAGATCTATTTAAGCCTTCAAACAGGTGAATTTCACCAATTATGAGCTATTTAACTAGGAAGAGAAGAGTGTTGATTACATGTTACCAAAATGGAAGCCAGCTAGAAAGGAGGCTAGAAAGGAGATATCAAATCAGAAACCCAAGAGGTGCAAAGCATTTCCCCAAGCCAAGGAGAAATATCAGTTTTTCTTGGGTTTTATTCCAAAATTTTGCTACAACTGTAACTCCCTACATAATTCATTAGATCTCAACTGGAAAGGCAACTGTGTGTTTCTACTGCACATATTTTCACAATGGAGAACCTAGTTCCATTTTCCCTGTCTGAATATGTGCAGATATTTCAGTGCAATATATTATTGCCAGAATATGGCCTTGTTTTCTACTCAAATATTAAGACAGAGAATTTCACAGGAGCATAAGAGGAGTGAAGCACCCACCTTTCATTGACTGTCAGTAGTATTTGGGTACTCAGTGGTTATTTTCAAAAGATGCCCAGTGATGCAGATAGGTGCTTTTGAAAAACCTCATGAGCCGTCTGGGCACCTAACTCCCCTTGGTTTCAATAGGAGTTGGCACCTAACTTACTTAAGCACTTTTGAAAATTCAACTAGGCATCCATCTGCATCTTTAGACACCTAAATAATCTGTCTGAGTGCCTATCTCCTTAGCTTAAAGCTGAGCATCTTGGAGAAAATGGAGTTTTGCCTGCATGAGAGGATCAGGCCCATTTCTGGACTATTTTAAAAAGGAACGTAAGATAGGTTGGACCTAGAGATATTAAATTTTAAATGAACAAAGTGGCGTGCGTGATTAATGACTAAAGGCCCAATCCTGCCAAGGGATCAGTGCACGAATGCTATTATACCTTTAGAAATCTGCCTGGTTCCCTTTGCAGGACTGATGCCCAAAAATTCACAGCCATAACAAGAACCCTGGGCCACTAACTTAAGCAGCAAAGTTTATGTTGTATTCCAAGTAGTCAACATATGGAGTTTATCTACTAGTAATAAATCTGTTCAGAATTCTTCAGTTTAGTTGAAATCAGGCTCCTGCCTGGGGTTTAAAAATGGTCTATTTTTTAAAAAAAAATCCTTTGCAAACATTTGCCTGCCAATAAATCAAAGATTTTGCACTTAATTAAAATGTACGTTGAACCAATAGTGAGGGGGACTTTCAGAGATTAAGACCTGAAGAGACCATTGTGATCATTTAGTCTGATCTCCTAGTTGAAGTTCTAGGGTCGCTGATCTGCAGGAATTCCTGAATCAAGCCCAGTAGCTGGGGTTGAATCAGAGCACATCTTTTAGAAAGGCATCTGGTTTCAGTGTAAAGACTTCAAGTGATGGAGAAGTGTTGGACCAAGACTGTACAAGAGACCTTGCTTCTCTTCCTAACTCTGCCAAAGATTGCCTGTGTGACCACAGGCAAGTCATGTAGGGACTGACCCACTGCCCACTGAGGAAGCCTTCTGTTGACTTTGATGGGCATTGGATCCAGCTCTTGGTACCCGATTTTCATAGCTGCTATATACTCGCCACCTCAATGGTGAGTCAATGAGAAGGAAGCACTGGTGCTCAAGATCTCTGAAAAAAGTCAGACCCTTAACCTCTGTGCCTCAGCATTCCTATAGAAAACAGGGACATAAGTATGTACCTACCCCCACGAGGTGGCTATGAGTTTGTTAGTGTTTGTGAAGGTCCTCAAAGTAAAGTGATTTGAGATAATTGAATGGAAGATGCTACAGAAGGGTAAAGCATTAATCAACTGTTCCTTGGCCAATAGGAAAAAATACTTTACATCAGGAATTACAGACAATGACCTGTGCATAGTTTCTCCATCTTGCAACATGGCACAGCAGTTAAATCTTGTGAATCTCACCTATCTTCATTGAACTAAATGCTCAATGAATTGTCGCTCTCTCTACTTTACAGAGAAGGCAAAGAGAAAAAAGAAAGGAAACAATCATTCACCGAGCATCAGATTTAAAAATTCTTAAGCAATCCAGGTAGGTTAATGGATGGGCAGATTGCCACCGTACGGCAGTAATTCAGCCATAGGGTTCCAATAATATAAAACAAACACTTGAGCAGGTTATAAATGTTATCGGAACACAGATTGAATTATAGCCTTAGTAATGGTTATAATATACAGAAGCACAATAAATAGAAGGGGAACAGAAGATTCATTTTTTAAAAATGAAAACATTTGAAGAGTGGGTTTAGAGCTTGTGAAAGGTGACAGAGTGGCAGCTCTGAGAAACCTCTCATGCCACAGCGGGCTATCCCCATATCACTGCATTTCAACCCTGGTCTGACCCTAACCCTAACCTCCGCCTCCACCAGCTAATGTAGACGATGACTCAATAGAGCTGTTCCATTTCCGGCTTCTCTGCTGTCTGCCCTTTGTGACAGCAGCATGACTGTGCCTGCTTACCAATGATGCCATGGTGTTCCAATGAACACAACTAAGTGCCTGTCGTGTCAACACAATCGTGCCATTCTCATTAATGTTCACAGCAATTTCACACATGCCCCCTGGTGATACAGCAGCTCCCTAAAACTTCGAAGTTGTGAAGAAGTCCAGCTCTAAGGCCTCTGTTCAGCAAAGCACTGAAGCATGTGCCTTAAGCAGGTGAGTAGTCCCACTGAAGTCAAGCACATGCTTAAGGGGCAGATTTCCAGAAGTTCAAATAGGAGTTGGGCATCTTACGGTCTTGGGAAATCTCCCTCTGAGTGCTTTGCTGCATCAGTGCCTATGAGAACTAGGTCAGCCACTGTGCTAGTCAAAGGAGCATGATACATCTAATATGTTTAAATGCCTTAGACCTGGTTTCTAACTTCATATTGGTGTTGTACCAGTGTAACTGCATTTAGTTTAATAATTAATACTTAGCTCTTATATAGGGCTTTTCAATCAGTAACTCTCAAGCACTTTATCCCCATTTTACACATGGGGAAACTGAGGCATGGCTCTGAAGTGACTCACGCAAGGATACCTAGCAGTGGAGTCAGTAGTAGAACCCAGGTCTCCTGAGGGCCCCCACATCTGTTCCCCTGACTTCAGTGGAATTACTCCTCACGTACACTAGTGTAAATCAGTGGAGAGTGTTCGGGCTTCTAATGGACTTGGAGCAAAGCTTGCAGTCCTTACTCAGGAAAAATTCCTGCTGTATCTATACTAGAGGCCAGAGAACCATATCACTGGAAGCTAGAGCTAGTTAGAAAGTGGTGACAGTGTCCATTAAAATTTTTCAAAGAAGCAAAACCAGGCTCCTTAATTTAATGTTTACTGAGGAAATGTCAGAGGGGTTTTAATTCATTCCCCCCCCCCCCCATTTGGGGGTGGGGGGAAGCTATTTGCCAGTGAAAAATAGGTTCAATTGAAAATTTTCAACCAATTCTAGTAGAGACATTTAATGTAGACAGGACAATATCACTTCAAAATAAGTGTGTGTGTGTGTATATATATATATACACACACACACACACACACACACACACACACACACAGTTAAGTACTCTGTCCAGCCTAGTGACAGATGTGTCCAGAGATGTGATTCCCACAGCTTCCCTTGAGAAACCCTGTTGAAAAATCTGGATAAATTTCACCTTTATGAATTTCCAGATATTCACGTTAGGGCAAATTCTGATCTTGGTTACATCTCCATAAATCCAGAGGCAGCGAATTAGTCTAGATTAATACCAGGGTAAGTGAGAGCAGAACTTGTCCTTCGCTGCAATATGATTTGTATTTGCAGAGTCTCATGATGCCTGGACAATAGAGCCAGGAAGACGGAGAATTTATGGGCAAATGCATTATAATCACAGAAGCCATTAAAAAGGATTCCACAACTACTGTAACAAACATACAGCCATAAATAAAATATCCCCCTAGCATTCAATGAGCACTTATTAGATATTTATAAGATAGCAAATAAAAAGGAGTGCCAGCTCAGCTGAAATTGTTGTGTGCCATCATCATGACAGGCTTTCAGCTTTGCCCATTATTTTAGTTATAAGTGATCAACGGTAAGATGGTTAAGAATGGATCACAGTTCGGTGATCTATTAGCATCCAGCTGCTAGTGCTGTGTTTTGAATGGGATGAAAATGCAAATGATATTTTTGTTCCCAGCCTAAACATTCTGAAATGGGATGGACTTGCCAGAGAAAAAACTAATGAACAGGACTAAGAAGTTATATTGCTTCCACACACAAAAATAGGAATAATTGGGAAGTCAAACTTATATAGACCTGGATTTTATTAGATTTGGAAGACATGCCTTCCTGGGGGAGTCAGGAACCCCTAGACACCTTTACATGGGCTATCCAGACATGCAGCGGTAAATAGGCAAAGGAGTATTTGCGCTTGATGTTCATTTACATTATCACTCTCTATGTAAAGAGATCTTAAAGCAGGTATAAATTATACTTTCCAGCATTGCATAAAGTGGCCTTAATATAAGTGTGAATCTGGCCTTTTCTATCTATTTGTGTTTACAAGTCTCATGAGCTTCTGAACCTCCCATGAATGGTTCAATCTAGATGGTGGAAACAACATGAGAAGACCAG
Source organism: Trachemys scripta elegans (assembly GCF_013100865.1). Taxonomy (NCBI): domain Eukaryota; kingdom Metazoa; phylum Chordata; order Testudines; family Emydidae; genus Trachemys; species Trachemys scripta. Next base: position 10,255,900 of record NC_048315.1, on the reverse strand, counting down.
AAGTCTTGTTACTTTGCATTCATAAATGGCTCCCAGTGGTAGCCAATGGAAAACTACAACTACCAAGATAAGCTACATTCATGTTTATCCAAATTCCCTCTTTTTGGTGTTTTGAAGAATCCAAATACTAACCTCAGCAATACTGCCAGGGCAAATCTGGAGTGAGCCCATGGATTTCAATGGAATGATCAGAACAGAGATCCTGGTTTTTACTCTTCTGGGACTGCAACAATGAGTAATTTCAGTTCAATGCCCCCAGCAGCACATAAGGAAAGAGAATATTAATTGTGGCTCATGGCTCTAAGCAACTGAACACAGCGTCACAGATTTGGTGCACCCCCGTTTCAGTCCTTGTTGACAATGTAAGCTTAACATCAGATGTAAAAATAAAGCATTCAGTGTTGGTTAGCCCAACTCTGCTCCCATTGAAGTCAAGGGGAGTTTTACCATCAAGCAGAGTTAAGCCAACCACCAATAAGCAATCTTAAATTAAATTATTGGAGATATCTTATCTCCTAGAGCTGGAAGGGACCTTGAAAGGTCATCGAGTCCAGCCCCCTGCCTTCATTAGGCAAGACCAAGGACTGATTTTGCCCCAGATCCCTAAGTGGCCCCCTTAAGGATTGAACTCACAACCCCGGGTTTAGCAGGCCAATGCTCAAACCACTGAGCTATTCCTCCCCCAGCCCAAATGTCTCAGTGTTCAGAAGGCTTCTTGGCAGCTTTGCTCATGAGGATGATCAACATCATTTTGTATGCATTTAAAGAGATGAATTCTGACAAACCTATCTTCAGCTGGTGTAAATTGGCATAGCTCCATTTTAAATAGCTAATACAGAGCTCTTGGCAGGGGTGAAAGTAACTTAAAGGACTTACTGGTATGCCGGAATCAGGGCCAGCTCCAGGGTTTTGGCCGCCCCAAGCAGCCAAAACAAAAGCCGCGATCGCGATCTGCGGCGGCAATTCGGCAGGAGGTCCTTCGCTCCCAGGCGGAGTGAGGGACCGTGCGCTGAATTGCCGCCGAATACCTGGACGTACTGCCCCTCTCCGGAGCGGCCCCCCCAAGCATCTGCTTGAGAAGCTGGTGCCTGGAGCCAGCCCTGGCCGGAGTCCTGAGCAAGGGGCGTGGCCTCTTCCGGTTGAGGCCTGGCCTTTAAATACCCGGGCCCTTTAAATCACCCCCGGAGCTACCAGCTGCACAGGCAGCTGGGTGCCCCAGGGCTCAGGGGCAATTTAAAGGACCCGGGACTCCAGCTGCTGCTACTGCAGTGGAGCTCCGGGCCCTTTAAATCGCCGCCAGAGCCCTGCTGCCGCTACCCCAGGGCTCCGGCAGCCGGGCTCGGGAGGAGATTTAAAGGACCTGGGGCTCCAGCTGCTGCAGGGAGCCCCGGGCCCTTTAAATCGGCAGCCTGAGGAAGCCGGTCTGGTCCTGCACGGCGTACTGGCTCTTGCCGGTACGCTGTACTGGCTTACTTTCACCTCTGGCTCTTCGGGAAGCCAAGGATCGTTCAAAGGAGTGGAAACACACTGGGGTCAGCAGAGGAGTGGGACTGGGACAAAGTCCACACCTCTCTTCCTAAAAGCACAGAAAGCCATCAGCACTAACACTGCACAGTGGAGGTAGAGCTAAGGACCAGTCTTTCTGGGGAGTGGGAGTTACAGGTTCCTCCCTGAGCCTGATCTGCAGAAAATGTTTATTCCTGCCACAGCTGGGGAGCCTTCACCGTTTCGCTTGAGCTGCAGGGACTCATGCTTTTAGCTCTAGAGGTGCCCCTTCCCCCCGAACCCCACTCAATCCCCTGTGGGTCAGCCAAGACGGCAGCCATCACATAAGAAAGCCCCCAAAAAACCTTCTGCTCCATGCCAGTGGACGGTATGGTCTTAGCCATCAAAAAAAACAATCCTTAATTAAAAAAAAAAAAAAAATCTTACTGAGAAGGTAAGCTATCTAGTAGTTAGAGCAAGGTCTGAATGTCAGGACTTCCCAGCCAGGTGATAAGTCAGACAAGTCACTAACCTCTGTGGCTGAGTTTCCCCCATCTATAAATTGGGTCTAAAGCCACCTAGCCAGGGGTATGGCATGGCTGCATCAATGAAGATCTGAAGAGTTCAATGAGATCTGCGGAGGAAAAGTGCTAAACAATGCAAAGTATTAGAAAAGTCCACTCTAGTACCTGGTTATCAGCAAGTGATCACAACAATAGCACTGTAAATATGGCAAAAAAAATTACTGCTATTAGTTTAGCTTTAGTGCCTGATTTTGGAAGTCCAGATTTTAAGGCTCTCTCAAATTTAAAGAGGTTTTGGCAACAGAAAGTATTGAAACTGGTGTTTTCCGAGGCTTATTACAGTAATCAAGCTTATTTGATTGGGAGGAATGCCACCGAATTAAGTTAAAATGCACAAAAGTAAAAATCCATGGGCTGTAAGCATAATCTAAAGCGTTGGCTTAATGTTGAAACTGGCAAAGGACATCAGATGTCGAGGGAAAAAGAAATGGGAATAGCTTCCAAATGATGGAATGATGCTGGCAAAATCTTCCAAAGGATGGAGTGCAAGCACAAATCATCAACATGGTTTGCTACAAATAAAATCTATGGTTTCCCCCACCCTTTGGGTTTCATGCCTGGAATAAGGATGGCTGCCGTATCCACGTGATGGTGTTTCCCAAGATTACAGATTCTTTGAGGTTTATTTTTATCTTTGCTGTGCAGCGGCACAGCAAGGCAGGCTAATGCAGCACCATTACAGAAGAAATTAACATGTAGTGATGTACTCCCTAACCTCCAGGAGCTCAGCCTCCGGGAAACAGAGTGGACACCACCACTTGTCCATCATGTGAATTACCAGCAAAGATTGTTCTTCCTCTATAAGAGGATACGAATCTCCTTGCCACATAATACTGATTGGGTGAGACAGAGCATATTGTATTTTTCATGCATTAGATCTCATGCATTCAGAGTATGTAGCCTGTCAAATGATAACTGATGGGCCAAATTCACCCTGATGTAACTCCACTCATGGTGAATTGGTCCCAGATGCAACTCCACTCAGCGATGACGCTGGCTCCAGGGCATCTACTTTTAAAGCGTAACTGTAAGATGTATGGGAAAGGAAATACACCGCAGCCTTTTCTGCATATAATTGCTGCTGCTGTTTCTGAAACTGAACAAGTTCAGGCCAGGGCAATACTAGGATAGGAGACCTCCAAGGAAAACCCAGGAGCTGCAAGAAGTGGTCATGTGATTCAGTAAGTGATACCTCCGTCCCCCCCCCCCCCCCCCAGTCCTGAACCAATGCCCCATCATAATGTTAGGCGGGTAGGGAGGTTGGAGACCACAGTGCTTTTGGACTTGCCTTCTTTGAAATAAAACCAACGTCCTAACTTACTTTTGATCCTTAGGAAACACGACAGTTTTGGAAAGAGCAGGGGTGTTAGTCACAAATTCTGATACAATTATATCCTTCCTAGCTAAAAAACTGATTCTGGTGCCATGGCCTGACTTGTTTTTAAATGTCCCAAGCAATAGAGCTTCCCCTGCTTCTCTCAAACTATTTCAGAGAATTAGTCCATATCACCACTGTGCTTCTGATAGAAGTTGCTTCACCTTAGGCCCCAGTCCTACTGAAAGCCTCACACAAAGTATTCACATGCACTCTAGCTCTAGGAGGGACAAAGAAGTGGATTCACGAAAGGCAATTTATTTCTTTAAGAGGTCAGGATGTCCTAGAGACGGGGCTGAGCTGCAAATTGCAGCTCGGAATCCAGAAACAAATCCCTCTCCAAAGTTTGGAGTTTGGATTTGGGTGAAGATGTTATTACAGATCATGGGACCAGCTACAGAATTTGGATCCAGATCAGAGTCCAGCTTCCAACCTAGGGGGATGCAGATTTGAGCTTGGTTTCAAGCCTCTCTCTAAACAAGAGAGGACATTCACTGTAAAGTGTTCTGTATTAACCTCTCCACTGGAGATGTAGATCGTAAAATAGAGGCCATTTTTATCTTACACTGGGGATGGCTTTTAAGAATCAGTGAAGGAACTTCCCTAGACCAAGGACCAACTGCTCTCAGTTCCTCTGGTGTAAAATTCAGTCAGTGGACTTGCTCCAGTTTATATCAGTAACCGAGCACAATTTGACTAAGCATGTTATTCCTCAACAGTTCTTCCATCATCATACATAATATTTTATACACATGCACACTAAAACATTAAAGTTTCAAAGTCAACACTCAAAAGTTAGACAATGTCTAATTCAGCCTCCTTGTGCCTATGCATTATGATGCAGTCTTTAAACACATGATCACATCCTATTTTTTGCACTGAACCCCTGCCTTATTCAGTGCCTGACTTGCAGAAGTGTCAAGTACTCTCAGCTGCAAACAAAATCAATGGGAGCTGTGCTTTGAACATATGAAGTGCTATCTAATGCTATGTATTCTAAAAAATAAAAATCCGGTGCTGGGTGTCTAAAGTCGGATAGAAAACTTAGCTGATACTTTTGACCTTATTCCCATTTTACAGATGGGAAATGGAGGCATGGAGATACCACGACCCCGGACTTCCCAGGGTGTTGTGAAAATGAAGTCATTAAATGTTTGATGCACTGATACTATAGTGAGGAAAGCCATCAAAAAAACCCAGGAGGAAATGCATAATTCTGTCTTCAGAGCAAGGTTTGAATAGTTGGCAGTAAGTAAGGAATGTATGCCCCATGCAATTGCGAGGATAAAACAAGTATTGAATAGCTGCTAATTCAGTGAGCACCAGACATTCTGTGTCCTGAATGAGGAAGGGATCCTATAGAAAAAGGAAATAAAATGTAAGAGTAATGAAAGACTGTGTAAAAAGCCATATGCACAAAGGTTCTGAATTCAGGTTGCACAGGCATTTCAATGCAATTCTAGCAGTTCCTAACTTTTTAGTACTTGACTTTGCAGTTGTAGAGTGTGTGTGTGAGAGAGAGAGAAATGTCCTAGTTTCTAAAAAGTAAACTAAAAAGCCATGCCATCATCTGACATCACCCACATGGTGTCATCAGGCCTAGATTGCCTGCTCTACCTCAGACCCCATGTGTGGCCCTACGAAAGCAGCTTAATCTGGGTCCCCGCGCCCCATATACACAAGGGGAATGATAAAACTTCAGTCCAATCCATTAATTTATCTGAGGCACTATAGCAATGGGGGTCCTATAAGTAAAAAGCATTGGTGAAATCTAAGTAAAGGGACTCAGAGGTGCCCCCAATGTGTGGGAAGAGAAAGGAAAGACTGGGGGTTCAGCCACTCATAATATATCTCAAGCAGTGTTCAATTCCCCCTTTTAAATGTCTCTTGTAAAAGCCGCAGGAATAATTTTCACCTCCCCAGCTGAATCACAAGCACAGTACGCAGCTGCATGTCTGATCACGAACCATTGACTCCCTCCAGGCTTGGACTGTTAATTTTGTTGCGATGGAGACTTTGTCCCTGGAGCACCAGATCCAGAGCGTGCAGCGACATATCGCCTTCCTGAAGAAGGAACAGATGGAACTGCTCCGTGACCTGCACCTAGAGATTCTCCGATTGCAGAAGCACTGCACAGGTGAGTTCTTAATGTCATGACTAGCCTCACTTAGGGCACCTACATACATCTTCCCATAGAACAGGGACCACAGACATGAAAGCCATGTACACTTTGAAATGTGATCCTCTCCCAGTATGGTGTACAGGAATTGAGTAGTTATCCCTTTAAATAATTGTGAACCCTCTTGTGGTGCTCACTGTGTTCTATGTTTTAAAAATCAACCAGATCAGTGTATATGCATAACTAGGCCCTGTGTGGTTCTGTAGGTTTAGCAACATGGTTATCTGGACCCTACTGTGCCTCTGTGATTTCTTCATGTAATTATTGCTGTGTAAAGGGGAAAATGGATTCCAAGCAGGAATTTGTGAATTTCCTAAAGGAGAAGGTGGCACATGCAGGTTTAGAAGCCATTGAACAAGGAGAATAATGTGTCATACTAGAATTACCCAATGATAATGCAAGATCCAAAATCCACAACCCACAAAGCAGGGAAGTTCCCATCCATTTCACAATCCAGAACAAAAACTCCACACCTGGCCTCTACATCTACCAACCAAGAAAGCCTTGCAGCATTTCAATAAATGCCTCTTTTCATTACATATTTTGATGGACAGAAGGTTAAATGCAGGGCCGCCCAAGGGGAGGGGAGGGCAAGTGGGGCAATTTGCCCCAGGCCCCACAGGGCCCCCCCCCCCATGAGAATATAGTATTGCAAATTTTTTTTTATGGAAGGGGCCCCCAAAATTGCTTTGCCCCAGGCCCCCTGAATCCTCTGGGCGGCCCAGGTTAAATGCTGCTTTGCAGTCTCCAGGCTAAATTGTCTAAGCAAGCTGAGGACACAAATGGGATTGTAAGAGGGGCTAAGGCTCCACCACGCCACCTGCTCAGGCAAATGAGACCTACCAAGGTTGTAGCTCCTGGTCTGCTGTGAACACTCCCTGCTGTGAGCCAGTGAATTGGGAGTGGGTGAAGCCAAGGGGCTGGGGCGTGAATGGAGCTTTTGCTCTGCATCTGATGCCTATTGGCCAGATGCAAGGGGGTAAGGGAGGAAGCAGCAGCACTTTGCAAGGCCTGGAGTAACTTGTTCCTCTCCATGTTCTGAGGGAGAAGCATTTCCCACATTGCAGCCGAAGGTAAAATTTCCAGCTCAGACAGACAGACCCACACCGGCTCCGATTGAGCTAGTGCGCTAAAAATAGCAACATCAGGTTTCAGCTAGCCGAAACCTGAAGTACACACTCACAGCGTCTAGCCCCACCTGCTGCCCATGCGGCTGCAGTTACGCTGCTATTTTTAGTGCGCTAGCTGAATCCAAGCTCGCCCATGTAGGTCTCGCTGAGCTGGAAATTACAGCTCCAACCCGGTTATAGACATTCCCAAAGAGAGGTGTCTAAGGCACAGCGTCTCCTGGGGCTACTCCTGAGAAGGGGGTAGCTTGCGCATCACCTCTGGCTTACGGCAAAAATGTAATCCTTAACTGGCTGCTGGGAAGCCAATGCTGTCCTCTTTACTCACAGTACCACTGCAGACAATGGGATGGTTCATGGAGTAAGATACTCCTCAATAGACCCCCCAGGGGAGCAGGTCCCCAAGCTCGGGCTAGCATCTACACTGCAGTTTTAGAGCCCCGCAGCCCAAGCCCCCTGAGCCTGAATCAGCGGACATGGGCCAACCCTGGGTGTTTTATTGCAGTGTAGACATACCCTGAGCGTCCTTAATCCTGAATACTCACCCTGTTGGCACGGTTTCATTTTACAAACGTGGTCCTACAATCCTAACCCGACATACGATGATCCCGCTGAATCCAATTTGAATAATAGCCACTAAAAAGCTTCTCTCCCAGCGTGGGTGACAAAATGCTACCTTGGCGGAGATGCATGCTGGAGACTATGGGCATGTTTTACTCTGACACTCAGCTGGCAGACTGCAACATAAAACAGGTGCTTGTGCTTATAACCCATCATTATAAAGCTACCCTTTGGGTTCATTCTACAGTAGATCACAATGCACTTCTTGAGAGGGAATTAGCTTTTGAAACCTCTTCAGCCACTACTCTGCGTTTGACTCACTATTGCAGGATAGATAAAGCAGCAATTCACTGGTCTTGGGGGGAGGGAGGGTTAGGGGAGAGCATGAAAGATGATCCTGCCTCTTCCTCCACTAATCTGTGCCTTCAGAGGTATTTTGCCTCTTGTTTATCGATTAAGATGTAAAAATAGTTCATTCTTTCTCCAGCACGCATAAGGACAGGAAAAAGGCTGGGCTTCATTGATAACAATAGGGATGAGATCATACCAAAAGGCTCCTTCAGAGCTACAGGAAATTTGGTCCTTTTTTTCCCTTTTTGCAGTGAGGAAATATGAAATCAATTCTCTGACCCCCACCTCGATCCAGAGCAACCCAGGAATCTGCAACATCAGCAGCCCTCTTGTTTTGCTGCTTTATGACCGAGATGCTAGATGGATGTCAAAGCTAACAGCATAACTATATTGGGTTGCCCCCCCCCTTGCTCATCTGAAAAAAATCTTTCCTTGGCATGACTTTTTAAACACCACATCACAGTACAAGCTGCAGCTGTTTCCTGCTGCAAAGCAACCTCTCACCATTGCCACAAGATTCTGAGTTTTTGTGGCCTGGGAAATTGTTTAATAATGCAAGTGGCACAAAGGAAGACCTAGCCCAAGGGGTAATAATGTGTTAAAGCAGTTCAGACTAGATCTAATGAAAAGTAGAACTATATAAAAAGCTAGGTATTAATCTGAAACTGCTTTTACAACAAGGTAAAGACCCATACCCAGTATCTTCTGCTCTAGGCCAGAAGATCTGTGAGCTATAATAGGAAACAAATTGTTAAGGATCTCATCACTTAAATATACCATAGGGGCAATCCAAATCTGACAAGGGAGTGGACTAGATTGTGATTGGGCCTTGATCTTTGTTAGAATTTAGGAAATCTAATCAAACAACTAATGCAATCTCCGATTTCTATCATTCATGATTGCAGCATGAATTCCAAACATGGAGACATTAAAGAATTACTAAGGGACTGATTCTGCAAAGTTATAGGACACCTGAAGCATCCATAGATTTGGGGATTTCAGAATCCACCCCTAGGGAGCTTCAGACTTGCAGTGTTTAGGAACCCCACAGGGAACATGCCTGAAGATAAAACTTTTGCAGATCCTAGGCACTGCACAGGAGAGGCGTTGGCAGGCCAAGGAGCTTATCTCCAGCTCTGCAAATCTTAGACATGAAGCTTGAAGCCAAGGGGGAGGGGGGGAGGGGCGGCAGGACCACAGCTTCAGTGTATGCTAACTGGGGAGCCACAGGAACCTTCGGGGTTGTGTGAACCGGCGTTTGGGAAAGTGAGGGTCACTTTAAAATCCTGTCCTTGCCCATGGCAAAAGATGAGCAGGTCCGGACAGATATTTGCTCTTCATAAAGCCTCTCCAGATGAAGACAAATGATTCACATAACTCCCTCCCATTGCTGAAATTTGTTCCAACTTGTACAGTATCTTTCATCAATAATTCAGCAATGACTAATTACTCATTGTCTTCCAGCTCTTCTCTCTCACCGACTCCAAGGAAACAAAGATGATTTTGTCACTGCAGACTTATCTATTTTCCCATCCCTTTCATACTTTTGCTGTTCTATTTTTTAACTAGACCCAAATGCAGCTCTTCCAGCCATGAGAGGAAATAGATTTCTTGTGCATAAGTCAGGTTTGGAGGCTTGGACATGCCCACTGGCATCAATGACCTCATTACAAACTTGGACATTATAGATCATTTCTTCCCAACCATGTCTAAGGATAGTACCATTTTACCAGATGATCAGCTGGTGTAAATCAGTAGTGCTCCATCGGCTCCAGAGCTAGGCTGATTTTTGCTAGCGGAGGCGCCATAAGACTTTTATACCACTGATACCGGTCATCTATCCTGTGTCCGACACCTTAATGTCGGAGTGCCTCTCAGAGTCATAGATGCATACACAAGCTCAGTGGTTTGAGTTTTGGCCTGTTAAACCCCGGGTTGTGAGTTCAATCCTTGAGGGGGCCACTTAGGGATCTGGGGCAAAAAAAAATCAGTACTTGGTCCTGCTAGTGAAGGCAATGACCTTTCAAGGTCCCTTCCAGTTCTATGAGATAGGTATATCTCCATATATTATTATAAGAGCTGGGAAAATGAGGTCCAGTGTGGGCAGAAGCAACGCAAGATCTCCCACTCCAGTGTACTTCATCTTTGTCCTGGATGTGCCCATGAGCCATTTAACCCTTGATTTCTTTGATGAGGTTTCCAAGACTGAGGACCATTGATAATGCTAGTTTTAGTGAGGAAGTTACTCTCTCAGGCTGGTTCCCAGTGGCCAGGTATCTTATGTCACATACAACATCAAACAGCAGCAACTTTTGGTCGTGCTCATTCAGGCTGGATCTGACGTCATATTTCACTGATGTCCTTTATCTTTCAGTAGGAGGCTAGCACCGGGGAGAACCATATGGTGTTGTGTCTGTTCTAAAAGGAACTTTTTGCTACTTTAGCAAATTCTCCCATTCCCCAGTATTACCTTTCAGAATAGCTGGTTTGTCTTAATCCTAACGTCTCAGATTCCAGAGGAATTCTAGACACAGGTCGCTGTAAGCAGAGAGCTCCAACAGTAATAGATGCACCATTTTCCTATTTGCTTGTCATTTCTGACAATGAGCCTCTCACCCAAAAGAGCTTTTCATTTGGATATTGACAAGATGTTGCAACAGGGTTACTAATAACGACTCATCAGGAAAAATCCTTAAAAACCACTGCGCCGCCTCCTCCGGGGAGGTAATGAATCCGAGATCAGCAGGAGCCCTTTGTACAGCCTGTCAAATGCGCTGCGGATTAAGTAGCAGCTTCCCTCCCCTGAAGCCTTCCCTGATGCCCATAAATCTATTGAGCACCTTCCACATGTAACTACACTATGAGATTTGCCTGCCTGACAACCACCATCACCCGCCATGTGGCGACAGGCAATCTCGGGTGGACCACAGGATGATTCATTCTGGACCATCCACCTTTCCAGCAGCATGCTCTCCCCACCCAAAGCATCCAGGCAAGTCAGTGGATTCCAGGAACCTCCGTTCACCTTTTCACAGCTTTAACCAGTAAAACTTTGGAAAGAAATGAGTGCAAGTTCACAGAAGACGCTGTAATTTCTGGCACGGGAGCAAAGTTAAGCAGTGAGCTAAAGGCATGTAAAGTCTGCTGAATATTTGACGGGAGGTCATAAATTACAACTGGTTAATGGCATTCACAGCAGTCGGAGTGAGATTCCTGGGTAGCAGTTTACCAAATGGAGTTATCCTTCCAATGGGGGGGAGGGAGAGGAAACTCAAAATGGAAGAATTCCAATCCTTGGCACTCCCAGCCAGCAAATTCAGCTGACGTCCTTCTTCGCCGTCTAGCACTGTTTAGATGACATGGGTGGGGGAGGGGAGAGCATCTTTACTAAATATTGCAGCCAAATCCATTTCAGACGAACCACATTCCCCGGGTGAATTCAGAAGTTCCCCCCCACATCAACACCCTCCCCCTTGTTTACAGTACCAGGTTTTATAGGAAGAAAAATGCTGTTAACAGCCCTGCAGCGATTCATATATTGAAATGACAGCAAACTTGGCTTCCCTCCCCCACTTCCATTTTCATTTGCGCAGCATAAACACATCAGAAATAGAAATGGATTTGTTCTGACTATTTTTCCTCTTTCCTGATCCCTTTCCAGTAACTAGAGGGGAAACTTAAATCTTTTGGCAGTAATTCGTGCGATCTGCTAGCTCCTCTGAACAGAGGGCTACGTAAGGGAGAGCAAGCAGGAAGCATGGGGCCTTGAATTTCAGCAAGAGGTCCTGAGGTGGTAGCTTAAGGGATTAGCCACGGAATCAGGTACTGACCTTAGGAAATCTTCTTTCAGATTTCCAGACAGTGATTTCTGGGTCTCCTCATCTTTTGGGTTCCCAGTTTGAGCCACCTTGAAGATTTTCAGGGGGAGAACACTCAGCACTTTCTGAAAACCAGCCCACTTCTTAAAGTGTCTCCAGTTGCCTCCCTCCGCCCCCCAAATTGACACCCAACTATCACTTGCCATTTCTGGCCTTGAGTTTTATTCTCAGTTCTAGAATGTGACCTTGAGCAAGGCACTTCACCTCACTGGGCCACAACCAGTGAGACCCCACCAGGCTCAAGTGAGGCCTCCTGCTCGTTCAACATGGATGCAACACCACTAGGTGGTTCTCCATTGCCCTTCACCTTGTGCCATCATTTATACCAGTGCACAGTGAGTGTAAAGGGTTCCCATCGTGATGTGGTGGTGTTTTACACTCACTTTTCACTGGTGTACATGAGTGCACAAGGCCCATCGCCCTCAGTGGATTAACTGCTGGTTTGCACCAGTGCGAGTGCAAAATCGAGTCCCATATTTCTGAAATGACAGTATCCAAGAAATTTTTCCCCTGACTTCCCCCTTCTACGGTCTTACCCCTTCCACAACACATGCATCAATAAGACAAAAGCCTCTTATTCCTTGAGAATAAGAGGCAATATTGACGTGCAGAGGTTGGATTCCATGTTGGATGGATCCTTGTTTGACAATCTGTCTGCAGAAGCTAAGAGTGAGGGGGATTTGATAGCGGTTTTCAACTACCTGAAAGGGGGTTCCAAAGAGGATGGAGCTCGACTGGTCTCAGTGGTGGCAGATGACAGAACAAGGAGCAATTGTCTCAAGTTGCAGTGTAGGTGGTCTAGGTTAGCTATTAGGTAGGGTTACCTTACGTCCTCTTTTTCCCGGACATGTCCGGCTTTTCGGCAGTCAAACCCCCGTCCGGGGGGAACTGCCAAAAAGCCGAACATGTCCAGGAAAATGGCGGCTCTGCTCCTCCCCGACTCTTCAGCTCTGTTTAAGAGCCGGGCTGCCCGAGCGCTACCGGCTTCGGGCAGCCCCGTGCCTCCAGACCCTGCACCACCAGAGCCCGGGAGGGGAAGTGCCTGGCTGGGGGCGCAGGGTCCGGAGGCATAGGGGCTGCCCAAAGCCTGAGCGCTACCAGCTTCACGGTTTGCTGGGCAGCCTCCAGGCCCTGCGCCCCTGGCTGGGCGCTTCCCCTCCCGGGCTCCAGCTGCGCTGGGGAAGTGCTGGCTGGGGGCGCAGGGTCTGGTGGCTGCCTGGCAAACCCTGAAGCCGGTAGCACTGGGGCAGCCCTTTCCCCCTGGCTGGAAGTGGAAGGGAGGAGGGGGCGGAGTTAGGGTGGGGAAGGGGCGGAGTTGGGGCAGGGCTAGGTGTGGGGAAATGGGTGGGGCCAGGGCCCGTGGAGGGTCCTCTTTTTTTAATTTATGAGATATGGTAACCCTATATTAGGAAAAACTATTTCACTAGGAGGGTGGTGAAGCACTGGAATGGGTTACCTAGGGAGGTGGTGGCATCTTCATGCTTAGAGGTTTTTAAGGCCTGGCTTGGCAAAGCCCTGGCTGGGATGATTTAGTTGGTGTTCGTCCTGCTTTGAGCAGGGGGTTGGATTAGATGACCTCCTGAGGGCTCTTCCAACCCTGATCTTCTAGGATTGTCTTGAGAAATGGCAACATAAAACAGTTTCCTCACCAGTGGCTGCTTGCACCAAGCAAGCTGAAATAAAAGAGTAAATCACTCAGATCTTTCCTGTTCAAATTCAGTGCTGTCAGGAATGATCAGTGCTAAGAAACAAAAGGGTGTTCATTTCCCTTTAACACAGCCACAGGGAGGGACCAACCCAAGCTTCCCAAACTAGCCAAATGACACAGTTGGATGTAGCAAGGTGGCAATTGTGTAGTGTTAAGGCAGTTTACTCAAGCCAAGGGATTCTAAGGGCAGCAACCAACACACATTTACAAAGGAGAACATCGTAAACTGCTCTGTAGTGCAAATGCTTGGAGTTTCTATTGTTAGGTCACCTAGCTCTGACCTGGGAGGGAGATGGGCTGTTCCTCTGCTCTCAGGTCTGCAGGCTTAGCAGTATGTTGTTTATAACCCATCCTATTTTAAAAATTAAATGAAGGAATCCAAGTTAAGGGAGAACCACTAACGGGGAAGGATTTTAGGCTTTTAAAACAGTTGAGGGCCTTAAATGTGGTTGATGGGCTTTAGTTGTAGTGATAGGCAGTGGTCCATGGCCCTGTTCTCCCAGGAGGTATGAGAAACTGCCACTGAAGTCAATGCAAGGTACTTGTAGCCTGGAGAGGGAGAATTGAGGAGGTACAATTCAGCCTTTGCTTAGAGCCCTCTTTAGCTTTGCCAGAGCAAAGACTGATTAAAGACCCCGTGATTTGGTCTGGGGAGAGAGGGAGGGAGATTAGTGCTCCATGACTTTGCCTCTGTCTTGCATGTGACCTCTTATCAGTATATAAAAAGCATTTCCAAGACCTGAAGGAAGTTAATGCTGAAGAGAGGGAGGGAGTGTAGGTGTTTTAAAGAAAATTTAGGTCACACATTCAAAGAAAGCAAGGCAATCAAGGTTCCGCTGCAGCAGATGCCAGCCCTGCTTGGAACACTCCTTTTGCTGGAGGAGGGGAGGGAGGAGAAGGGGAGTTAAGGCCTGACAGTACATGAGTGGTGCTGCCAACTCTCCTTCCCACAGATACTGTACCACACATGTTGCTTATGCAACAGACTTGCCTTCCACCCATGCATTGCAAATGAAAAGCCCAGAGTTGGCTCCCTGCTAAATACAGCACGAGACCATTCTAAAGCACAGTGCTCTCCCCACCTCATACCAGACCATCAGTAATTTCACTTTGATAGAAAGTCTGTATCATGAGACAATGCAGACCCAGAGGGACTAGCAAAGCTAAAGTCTGATCCTGCAGCCTTTACTCACATCAGTAGTCTCTCCTCCTGTAAAAGCCCTTACTTAGGCAGGACACTGTTCTTCCTGCTTCTCCCTCTCTCAAACATTATGGTATGTACACAGGTGCCAGATTCTGCAAGTCCTTATTCAGATGAGTAGTCCTATTGGTTTCAATGCAGGATCAAGGCCCCTATTATGTACATCAAACAATGAGACCGAAATTCCAAGCCAGGAAGAGCAGTGTCTTGTTCTAAAAATACAGCCACAGGAGACTTCGCTGCGCTTGTAAACGTCATTTGAAATATCCCTTGTATCCCATTTTAGCTTTAGAAAAATAAAGCAGTCGATATTGATTTCCAATGGGACAGAGTGCTGAACGGTTTCCAGAAATGACAGTATGTTCTCCATTACTGGTACAGTCACTACAGATTTAATTTTAAAGACAAAGCACAGAGGCCTTGCGGGCGTGGGGGGGAGAATCAAGCAAGTGATTAGTTTCTGAAGTGTAGCAGTGTCTAATGTGATGTGCTAGTGGGGAGATTAAAGTCAATACGAAAGCAGATTAACAGAAAAATCTAGGACAAAGATTAACCATTTAAGTTCAATTTTGGGAAAAAACCCAACAACTGAATTTTGATGTTACTCCCCCCACACCTCCCTTAGCTCTCCAGCTGCTTTAGGTTTGGTGGTTGCATGATAATTATCTTGAAAGATAATTTGTAAAGGTTTGGGGGTTAAAAGCGAACTATTAATAGATGCAAAATCACCCCACCCCTGCCCCCATCATCCCTAGTAAAATCATGTTTGTAGCCCAAGGCTAGGAAGAGGGAAAGAAATGGGATTCTTGGGTTGAGCAGTCATTTTTGTAACGCGTCTATAATCATCCCTAAAAAGATCTGTGTGTGAGAATGAATGGTCAGAGTCGTTTTTAACTGAGATTCGTTGAAGTGACAAGCTGCACATTTGGTCTGGAGTAACTTTAACTGTCTTGGATTGACATTTTCCTACGGTCTCTCACCAAGCAGATTCATTCCCAAGCAATTTGTTTCATCCTGGTTTAATCTGATTTTTATACAGTCAAGGCCTACCTAGCTGATAATGTCCCAGTTCTGAATTAGGATGACAACTCCTCTTAGGCCCTGATCCTGCAAACACATGCATAACTTCATGCATCCGAATAGACCCATTGAAGTCAATGCAACTACTCACTAGAGCAGGGGTTCCCAAACTTGGCTTGCGGCTTGTTCGGGGTAAGCCCCTGGCGAGCCACAAGACGCTTTGTTTACCAGAGTGTCCGCAGGTACAGCCGCTCGCAGCTCACTGTTCTCAGCCAATGGGAGCTGCAGGAAGTGGTGCCTGGCCCACGCCGCTTCCCGAAGCTCCCATTGGCCGGGAACGGCGAACCGCGGCCACTGGAAGCGGCTGTACCTACGGACACTCGGGTAAACAAAGCGTCTCACAGCCCACCAGTGGCTTACCCTGAACAAGCCGCAAGCCAAGTTTGGGAATCCCTGCACTAGAGCCGGTTGAAACCCGAGTTTCCATTGGTCAGGAAATTCTGATATTTCAAAAGTTTCCTGTTGCCCTGAATTTAAAGATTCAGAATTTCCTGGAAAATGAAAGTTTAAGACTGATATTTCTGAATTCACCTTACTGCCATGTTTCATTATAATAAGGTCGAAGCAGTTATTTTGATACACACAGACAAGCATGCACAAACACAGCCTGGTAGTCAGAGAAAAGTGAATTGTGGCATGTTGGATATGATCAAGAAGTAGATTTAGACCTGTCATTTTTACCCTTCTTTCAGTCACTGCTTAAGGTCTGCCCTCCATCCCCATAGAACGCAACCCCTCTGCCCAATGGTCAGAAAGGCATTGAGGGACTCCAGAGGGAAGAGCAGTAAGCTCTCCTTGGATAGGGCCACCAAACTGCTACAGGGCTTTTGAAGTTGCTGCTAGGAAAGCAGAGTTGAGAAGCCTCAGAATGCAGCAAATGAACATGCACATGGACACACTCATGCAATGGTTTCATTGTGCATCTCATGAAATTTGGCGTTTTCCTTAAAGCCCCAGCTCTGGAGTCGCACAAAAAGCAGAGAATCTCAGCTTTCATTTTAAAAAGGTAATTATGGAGAAAAGCTTGAAAACATGATCTGTAAAGCCTCCAAGACTGGAAAGTGAAGTAAAAGAATCCAGAATGCAGAGTTTTGTAAATCATTTTTAAGCCACTCTAGCGATTTGGGGGGGGGTGGAGTGGGGTGTCTGACTCACAAGTTTTGAATCTTGGGATTGGCAATTCTGAGCATGTTAAGGATTGGTGTAAAGAACTCCCATTTGCCCTGCACAACAGCAACAAGTTTCATTGTTCCTACAAAAACCCAGGCGTGATGCTGCATGTTCTGGAGCACTATCTACTGGCACTTTATCGGTTAAGATCTAGAGAGCTTCTGGAACAGCAAATATACCTACGTACATGCACACAAACACACACCTGCACCCAAGCATACTATGTGTACGCAAACATAGGTATCTATGCACACACAAGCACTCACACATGAGCATGTATGTGTAGAGACATGCACGAGTGCACATACATGTTTATAGGTACTCACATTCATATAGCATGTTTTTCCTAGAAGTTAAAAACTGATCTTTGTTCAAAGGCAGCCAGCACCCACGGGTGTTTTTCATTCTCCATCTTGCAATGCTCTTTGCTGCTAGCCTGGCCTCCCTATGCAACCGCCTCTGGGGCTGTCCTGATTACACTGTGACTGAAGACAGAGCTGTGGTGTGACTGCGTAAAGCTCCCTGCCCGTCTCTGCTCCCGGCAAACAGCATGACAAGACCCAGGACTCACAATAAGCTGCGCTTGATGTTGGCTTTGCTTTTCTTAGTGAGCACACGTCGCTCTGATGCCATGTTTTTTCATGCCTCAAAATGCTCCGCAAACATGAACTCCACAGCCCTGTGACGTAGGTACAGTCATCCCTCGTTTTGCATGTGGGAGAAACTAAAGCAGAGGTTAAGTGACTTTTCCAAGGGTACAGATGGAGGGAGCACGTGGCTCCTTTCCCTGAGCTCAGATCACTAGACCCTCCCTAACCCCCCAATCTGTCTCCCTGACCTACTCCCTGTTAGAAGCTACTAGACACAGGGATTCTGAAGCAGTGCAGAATGCTTGACATTCCAACCGTAGGCTCTCCTAGCTCATAACCATTCTGTAGCAGTGCTGTGTCCAAGTCTAATTCCTGTGCCAGCTTTGGGGCTCAGCACCTGCGCAGCAAGACTATAGGCTGCCATGTGAACCAGTCTACGGGTTGTCAAGTGTTGGACATTGTATGGTTGGTGCACTTAAGACTGCTCTGCTGTGATGCCATAGCGCTTTAAAGGAACAGAGTGGAGGGTAGCGTGCAGTGGCAAATTAAGGCAGGATGCCTGGGATTTGGGCCACCAGACTTGAGGCAACAGGAGGTCCTGACAAAGAAGTTAAGAGGTAGATAGGGCTGTGTTAGCTGGGCTGCTACATTTGGAAGGAAGATCAAGGACTCAGAATTGCAGGAAACCCCAGATCCATTAGCTATATCTGGGAGGTAGAACCTACTTGGGGGTCCTCAACGTTTTGATGGATCCAGGCCCATTTAGCTTTAATCCACCCATATGGCACTTTTCCAAGGAGCAGGAGAAGTCATGACACAAAGGCCCCCTTTAAACAGTGATTCTGGAGGGCCTTCCTTTCTCCAAAGAAGCTTTCAGAGAGAAGTTCCCTTTCCCCCCCCCCCCATCCCTTACAACAGAACTTGGTGTGGAAGGTTAAAGTAGTCTAGAAATGAGCCTGAGCATCAAAATTTGGTTCAGATTTCAACACACACACCCCCTCCAAGTCTGGGCACGTGCAGATCTGTTACAGAAATAGAAACCAGGCAGAAGAGAGGAAGGATGTTCCTGTGGCAGGACAGCCGGATAGGGGTTTGAGAGACCTGGGTTCATTTCTGTGTTCTTACCACAAAGACTTCCTGTGTGATCTCTGGCAAGACACTGCGTCTCTATCTCAGTTCCCCTTCTGAGAAATAGGGACAATAGCACTGCCCTACTTCATAGAGATGTTGTGAGGCACTGTGGAGGCCATGTACGTATCTAAGATAGATGAGAAAATCCAGGTCTGGAGCCAGGTTCTAATTCCAAATCCCCACCAGGTTAGAGGCATTTGGATGTGGGGATTTGCTTTGGAGTCATCCCTGTAACAAGCCTTGACTGTGCAGGCAATTCTGTGAAAAATCCCCTGCGTTCGGATTTCTTTCTTGAACTGAGCATCCAAAATTAGTGGCCACTTTTGAAAGTTTGGCTTGCCTGTACCAGTCATGACCCTGCGGCATCCACAGAATATCAAGTAAGCAAACAAATGACCCCCACCCCAAAAAAATGGTGATAGGTTTCCTATCTAGTCCATGTTGTGAGTTATTCACATCATGTGGCATCACCATCTGGAGAGAGGCTATCCCGTCCTCATGAACAGCACATGGGCAAATGCCAAAAGCAAACTGTCAGCAGAATTAGTAGCAAAATACTGGTGTGTTGATTAGTGCCCAGGTGGAAGAGAACTGCAGGGGATTCTGTGAATTACTGGTAGGCAAACATCATGCAGGATCTTTTAAAAACAAACAAAACAAACAAAAGTATTAAGTCCAGGACAGAGACACCTAATGGAGAGACCCTTCCCTTAAAATAAAATAAAAATCTCAGACAAGAAAGACAGTCGGGATTTCCCAAGCAGCCCAGGTTTATTTTTAATAGATCAGTAAAGGTATAGGATACTACAGCATAGCAGGCATTTTATCTGAATACAATTGCTCGAGGCATTGTTAGAGTCAGACGATTGGGAGCCAGGGGCAGGGCCTAAGAAAAGAACGTCCTGCCTGCAGAGCCAGAGGCGGTGCAGGATCTCGTTCTATGCTTTCAGGAGATGCAGCACAGAAAACACAGTCCAGATGGGCAGGGAAGAGACTTTATGCCACTTTTTTTTTTTTTTAAATACACACTGCCTGGAGTCTGGGCCTAGTGCAGCCCTCTGCACAAGTTAGAGCAGCGATTGGCTGTTCTGATTTACAGCAGCCTTCTGATGCCATCCATGAGCTGCGTCACAACCCAGAATTTCCATCTCTGCATGCGCGACTGAGACACCCACTCCCACTGGGGCTTGGGGGCAGCCTAAGGCCACTGACAGGAGCCCTACACTGTCTGCACCGAAGGAAAACTCCCAGGCTACTTGCAGCCTCTTTATAGCAGTAGCACTTGGGATTGAAGGGGGTGGGAGGTGATAGCCTCATAAAAGTAGAGGAGAGATTATTATTTTTATTTCAGTAGCATTTGGAGCGCCCAGCCAAAATCAGGGCCCCATTGTGAGGCCACATTAAAAGCTTCCACTTGGAAAAACCTGTGGTCTAATCTGTGACACTCAGGAATGCTGTAGTACTGTTTTGTAAAGGAGAGACAGCACTCTGCTGGCAGACAACAGCTAGAACAAAGAAAGGACAAAAGATGCTAGTCCTGCTATAGCCAGAACTCGTCATTCTTAAACACGTTGCACTGCTTAGATACTCTTCTATGTTGGTGGGAGGTTTAGAAATGCTGACAGAGAGACAACAGCCAGATTCTGCTCTCACTTGCATTGGTGTAATCCTGTTGATTTAAGTGGTGTATTTCTGGAGTTGCACTGGTGTAACTTAAAGCAGAATCCTATGGGGTCACATCTATGAAATATTAACATACAGTTAATCCGGCTGGTGATAGAGCGGTCTGTGTGGGAGAACAAGGAACAGCCTGATAAAGCAAGCCAGGAATAAAACTCCCCATGGAACAGTAATGACATATTTCTGGGGGTGACTGACACGATCACAGCAGTTTTGCATAAAATAGCAAGTCTTGTTGGTATTCATGTTTAAAGAGAAAGTACCGTTGGTCTTTCCCATTAGACTAAGGGCTCCTCTACATGATGCATAGTGCACAACAGGCTGGTGCACACTAGAATTAACCCCCTGCTGTTGTACACTAGGTGGCCCATGTGGACCCTGCTGGTGTGCACTGCTAGTTCCCTATCACACATTGAGAGCACCCCATTTCAAAACAGGACTACATTAACATGCACTACGGAACTTGCAGTGAACACCAGCAGGCTCCATATGGGCCAGTTAGCGCATGACATGGTAGCGTAGACTAGAATCTAGACCCCAGCTAGTGCACGCTAACGCACCATGTAGACAAGCTGAGACACAGCCGCTCAGTCCCCTTAGGGCTTGTCTACACTGGCCATTTACAGCGCTGCAACTTTCTGGCTCAGGGGTGTGAAAATACACCCCCCTGAGCGCAGCAAGTTTCAGCGCTGTAAAGCACCAGTGTAGACAGTGCTTCCAGGGCTGGTAGCTACGCCCCTTGTGGAGGTAGCTCTGCTGTGACCGCATAAGCCACGTTAAAGCACTGACTGTCCCTCACTCTCCAAAGGAGTCACGATCGGCATTTTCTCATTGTTCCAGGATATCTAACTATTTGGCAGGCTCTAAAAGTCTCCGAGCCAAATTGTTTGGGCTTCTTTTGTTCATTCACACTTTCTAATCTAATCTAATCATTTTAACAAACACTTAGGCTTGCATGATCATTAAAAAGAAAAACCTGATATTATCTCCAACATTGCTGACATTTGCTCACAAAGTTTGCATTATTCACAGTATTGTTAATACAACAATGAGTATTTGTATTGTAGCACAGTAGCTCCTAGCAAGATTGGAGCCCCATTGTACATAGATTGTAAGCTCTTTGGGCAAGGACTGTCTAGGTAGGTGAGACAGATTAGAGACCATACTAGAAGAGTTATGCACCAGTAGGAGTCTGTCAGTTAGGGAGGAGGGGGGTGACCCGTAGCAGACACATTGATACCAGTATAAAGGTGCTGTTACAACACTTACCATCTCCGAGCATCGCCTCACAGCCAGACCAAACCTTGCAGCACTCCGGCTCAGCTTCCCCACAACTCTCTTTGGCTACTCTGGCCATGGAGGTGACTGGGCCCTCCAGCCAAGCCACTTTAAAGCAGTCTGCCCTTTGGACTTCGTCTAACAGACCCATAAAACAGAGGATCTCCAGCCCAGCATCTTTTCTTGTCAGCCTGGTCTCAACACCCACCACAGGTATCCAGGCTCTGAGCCACACCACCCTCCAGTCCAGGCCCCAATCTTCTACACAGGCATCTTGGTGGCCACAGTCCTCAGACAGCCCCCTGGCCCTCACCTAGCCTTCTGCCCCTCCATCCCCATAGGAGCAGCCTGACCACTCACCTCCCAGTTAACCCTCAAATGCTGGGCCCCTCTTTATAGAAATCCCAGCCCCTGCACCCAGGGCCAGCCCCAGACCAAATGGTGCCCCAGGCAAGGAGTATCTTTGGTACCCTCCCGCAATTTGGAATACCTCAGGAGATTCTACAAAGATCCAGAACATTCTAGGAGGTCAGTGAAAAATGACTCCGCATACAGAATACCTGGAACATGTTACCTCAGACAATCTATTTTCCCTTTTGGTCACTAAAAACAAAAACAGCACCCCAAGCCTAGCACACACCCCAAGCCCCGTGCCGTCACCTGGGTCACCTGCCCCTAAATCTGGCCCTGCTTGCCCCTCACTACAGGTGTAGGTATAGGAGGGCAGGGCTAACTGGCTCTGAAAGGGGCAGGCTGCCCTGTTGCAGGTGCTTTATACTGGTTTAATCTTATTTTACTACCTGAACGAGAACAAGCTATAAACTCTTTTAGATTAGTGTTAAATCTATCTACAGTATGGGGTAATTGCTGCTTTAATTATGAAGGCATAGTTAAAGCAGCAGAACTTTCCACAGTTGACAAACCCTAAAGGCAGGCAAAAGGAATTGTGATTATCCCCACATTACAGTTTGGGAAATGAGGCGGTCACAAGGAGCACCACTCACCACTGGTCTGGTGCCTCCTCCTGCTGCTCGCTCTGGGGATTAGCTCTTGACGTCAACACCCGCTTCCACAGCAGTTCACATGCTGTTGCTCTGTCTCTCCCTCTGGTCTGCAGCCCGTCTCTCGCTCCAGAAACTGCACCGTGGTCTTCATGACTCAGCCCTGGAGCCAGGTCACTCCGTATTTCCCCCTTCCAAGGTGGCAAAGTCCCTCTCACTGCCTCCTGGCACCACTCCCACCACGGCTCATAGGAGAACCCCAGCCTGGCCTGTCTCCAGGTTGCAGTCCAGGGACCTGCAGCTCAGCAGTTCTGTGCTTTTCTCTCTCAGCCCTCACTGCTCCTTCCGGGGACTGCTTCCTACCACACCTAGTTCCCCTTCTCTCTCTCTGGGTGTACCAGCACCAAAACCTCTCTCTTCCCAGGAACTACTACTGCCTGCCTTTCTCAGCAACCCCCATCTGTTGCCAGCTACTTGGTTCTTTACAGACCCCTCCTGTTACTGCACAGCTGAACCTGCTTCTAATTAGTTCCCTGCTCCATGGCTCTTCCTCCAGGTGAAGCCTCTGGAGTTAATTGGCCTGTGGGCCACCTTAACCCCTTCTAGTCCTCTGTGGGGTGGTCCCCCCATCACAGACCCAGATCCTCAATGGAAGTCAGGACCCTAAATACCTTTGAGGATCTGGGCCAGAAAGATTAAATGACGGGCTCAAGGTCATGCAGGAAGTCTGTGGCAGAGCTATGTATTGAAACCAGCTCTCCTTATTCCCAAACACAGACAGCATCCTTCTGCTAAATAGGATGAATATCTCTCTAATTCCTTTTATCCACTGGTTCCAAAGAGAAACTAAAAAAAAAAAGGATGCTCAAGAATAAGATTCATTTTTCATATAAAGTCTCCTGTTTGGGCTAAGCAAAATACAGCCTGTTCACAGCATTAGAATGTCCAGTTTGTTTTATGGGGCCCACTAGAGCTCCACTAGCTACCCTATAGCACAGCTTGGAAAAATGATTTAGTATTTATTAATTACGTAGATTGTAATGTTGCTTAATTCTTAAGCAGTAAGAATTACTAGGCTGCAGTATTAATGACTTCGATTGTAAACTCTTTGGGGCAGGGACTGCATTTTTCTGTGTTTGTGCAGCACCGAGCACAAGGGGTTCCGGGACTGGGGCTCCACAATAGTATTTGTATTTGTTCAGTACTGAGGAGCTATCAATCTGCACTGTGCCAACACAAAATCAATATAGAGCCTGCCCCAAAGAGCTTCCAGTTGCTGCAAGACAGGACACTTTGGGAAGCCCTGAGGAAGAAGTTACTAAGAATTTGTTTTAATATATTGTTGAAAACTCCCTTTTGCAAGCATCAGGGAAGAAACGAGTCTTTACAAGAGATTTCAATGACGAGAGGCTGGTGGCTTGGTGAACCAGGGCAGAGATAAGATTCTTTGGGCCTAATTCTCTTCTCACTGGGAATGAACATCTCACTGGGAATGAACACGCTGGCGTGCTAAAAATAACTGTATAGACATTGCTGCTCAGGCCGCAGCTTGGGCTTGGAAGCCTCGGGGGGCGGGCGGGAAAGGCTTGGGGCCCCATGCTGCAGCCCGAGTTGCAGTGTTAAAGCAAAAGCTGTTTCCCCCGGGCTGGGCTGCTCATTCCCAGGGGCAGTGTAGACAGACCCACGTAGGCTGCGTCTATGCTGCCTTCCCAGGTGTGACTGGAGCTCAGGCAGGCGTATCAGCGCCAGCATTGCTAAAAACAGCAGGGTAGATGCAGCGGCACGGGCTTCGGCGCAGGCTGCACGAGCATGCCTGGAACCCTGGATACCTGCTAGCATTGCTGAGGCCTGCACGGCTGTGTCTACGGGGCTCTTTTTAGCAATGCTAGCACGGGCATTTCCAACCGAGCTGCAGTCACACCTCAGATTGCAGTGTAGACATACCCTTGCCTCCGGTATAAATCAGGAGAAGTTCTTTAGAAAGCACTGGCACTACAGCCGTGTAAAATGGGTATAAACGACAGGTGAATCAGGCCTCCTCTCCCCTGCAAATGACAGGTGATGATAAGCACAAAGCTCTGTTAAACTCCTGTCCTGCAGGCTGGATGCTGCCCATTCAATAGATTCACTTTTGTATGCCTGACAATTTAATGGCCTGATCCTGCCTGCTGCAGAGTCCCTCCTGCTGAGCAGCCTCGTCTCCGACTAACCGCAAAAGGGGTTGAGGTCACTCAGTACCTTTCAGGATGCGCTCAGCCGTTCGCAGGGCTGGGCCCTAACATGGCGGTAGAGCTCAGCCCAGGGCCGGCTCCAGGCACCAGCGTAGGAAGCAGGTGCTTGGGGCGGCCAATACAAAGGGGCGGCAGTTCGTCCGGTATCGGGGCGGCACATCCAGGTCTTCGGCGGCGGGTCCCTCATTCCTTCTCTTCCTCTTTGAGCTGTCGCCGAAGTGCCGCCGAAGAGAAAAAGATGGAGTGAAGGACCCGCCGCCGAATTCCCGCCGAAGAAGCAGCACGATTGAGCCGCCGCCAAAGTGCCGCCGCCTCGCCTTTTTTTTTTTGTGCCGCTTGGGGCGGCAGAAAAGCTGGAGCCATCCCTGGCTCAGCCTACCAGCCCCAGCAGCAGGTCTGAGTGCTCCCATGGTTGGGCAGACACAACCTGCTGCAAAAGGCCAACTGACCAGGGTCGCAAGGTTCTAGCCCAGGGTGGGCAAACTACAGCCCGGGGGCTGCATCCGGCCCTTCAGACGTTTTAATCCGGAAGCAACGGCACGTCCCCCCTCTGGATCCTACGCGTAGGGGCAGCCAGAGGGCTCCTCACACTGCCCCCGCCCCAAGTGTCACCCCCGCAACTCCCATTGGCTAGCAAATGGGGCCAATGGGCGCTGCAGGGGCAGCGTCTGCAGACGGGGGACGGAGGTAAGCGCTGCCCGCAGCCTACACCCCTGACCCCCTCCCACACCCCAACCCCCTGCCCCAGTCCTGATCACCCTCCGAACCCCTTGGTCCCAGCCCAGAGCACGGTCCTGCACCCCAAACCTCTCATCTCTAGCCCCACTCCAGAGCCTGCACCCCCAGCCGGAGCCCTCACCCCTCCACCTGCACCCCAATCCCCTGCCCCAGCCCAGAGCCCCCTCTCGCACCCTGAACTCCTCATTTCTGGCCTTACCCCAGAGCCCACACCCCCAGCCTCACCCCCATCCCATCCCGCACCCCAGACCCCAATTTAGTGAGCATTCATGGCCCACCATACAATTTCCATACCTCGACGTGGCCCTTGGGCCAAAAAGTTTGCCCACCCCTGTTCTAGCCTGTCTCCCTTTTCCCAGTGCAGAGAGGGAAAGCAACTAGGAATCATCACTTCCCTTCTAAATGAAGAACCAAAGTCAGGTCCCAAGGAGGCAATGCCGGAATTCCCAACAGCTTTGAAGCGCCCAGCATTTGACCTTGATCTGCTAAAAAGAGAAACTGAATAGGGTCTCAGCTTCCTTTGCATCAGACTCCACATCTAGCTCTGCAACCTATTGTAAACCAAAGGGTTTGAACCCAGCTGCTGCCCCATTCTCCCCCCACAGACTGACCCTCCTTCATTGCACTCAAATTTACACACGCCCCTGTGCTCACACATGACCCTTTTTAAATTGCCAGTGCGATTGGTACCAGCCCCATTATTCATCAGCAGAAAGGAATGGATTCAATATAAGGCCCAGGTGCCAAGTCATTTAAAGATGCCGTGAAACAAACTCTCAGAGGCTTTTATTCATCTCTTGAATTTACTGTTATATATTGGCCTCACATAATGGGCCTGATCCTGCTCCCCTCAGCATGGATGCAAGCAGGATCAGGGCTCAGCTCCATAGATAACTGTTAGATTATTATCATCATCTCTGTAGCATGCAGGCCTGAGTGGCATAATTCAGCTCTGAATATCAAAAGGCTGCTGGCAGCCTTTTCTGATTGCAAAATATCTTTCCTATATTCAATCATGGGATTTCAGTAATGTAAACACATAAAGCATGTCGTATGTTCATTATATTTATATATCGTTATGATATGAAAGATAAGCCAGGAGCATGGGTCGAGGATATGCATGTTGTTTTTAGAGCAAAGGGTAAGAGTGCAGAAGCAAACTGGTTAGCAGCTGCTTTGTGATGACAGTTTAATTCAACTACACAAGCAGAAGAGCTCTGCGCATTTCAGAGGCCACTTCAGAACTCAGCCATCATAGCCAGGCAAGTGAAATCCACTGCTCATTTTGTGTTTCACACACCTGTCCAACGGGTGATCCATAGCAGGTATGAGTCTAGTACAACTACCAGCTAAAGAAGTTAGGTGCCTAAATACCTTTGAGGATCAGGGTCTTTCCTTAATCTCAACTAGTAGAGGGTTATACGTTTAGTGCGGGGGGTTTAAAGTGCAACCCCACCCTGGTGACAGCCCATGATGGTGACCATTACAGACGAATATTCATTTACAAGCATTTCCTCATCAGAATGGAAGCCCAGTGGCTGAGAACTTTGATGCTTAACTCTCTAGTAGATGTCACATGTACTATCCAAGCTACCTTGCGTGACAGGTTTTAAAAGCTGGACAATGCCAGAAAAGTGCTGACAACATCCTTCTTCCAGTCCCTAGTACAGAAGACAAGAGTGCTCTGCTTTCGGAACGTGCAGAGCAAGAGGCAGACAGACAGAAAGGTGCAGTCAGAGTAAATTATGAGCTATTTCAGTAGGCAGTTTACACTCTGTTTTCACTTCACTGCTCTGCTCTTTGTCCTGGCTGAAATAAGCACCTACAATGGTTCAACTGAATGCTCCAGCGACTCCGTTTTTAAAAAGAGGCATTGCCACACTAAACAATAACAGGTTGCTCCATCACTGCAGCTGTTGGGGCAGCATCTGTAATTATTATGTTGGTTACACATGGGGGAGACTTGTCATTCAGAATGTAAAAGCTACATGGCTGCTTGATAATATACTAATACTCTCCATCTCGCAAGAAATATCCATTTCCACATCAGCATGTCACTGAATTCTCTGAGACAGAAACATTTATCGTGACGGTTTGGGCTCAGTCTAAGAGACACCATCAAGAGCCATTATAAATTACAAGCCATCCAGTAGATGAGTAAATGCGAAGTGCAGAGTTTGCCAGAATGATACATTTTCTTTTGATGGCTGTTTGATTTGTCTTCTAGATCTGACCCATGACCTTGAGACAAAGGAACTGGAAACTCACCAGCAAGGTAAGATCAAAACCTTTTTCAAGTGGTTTGGGATTTGACAGATGGGCCAAGAGCAACAAGGCTGATGTAAGAAGGAACATTTCAAGCATCCACACACTGCCCGACAACAGGATTCAACCGTAACCTGGAGAGGTTAATTTTAGGGGTTGGAGTGTAATACACCAGCATTGTGACTGTTAAGTGTTTTTCTCTAGCGGCTGGTCTACAGAGGGAACAAAGGAACTGTTACTGCTAGCAGCTAAGGGTGTAATCTTTCAACTCAGTGCGTAGAGACCTGTATTTTTGGAGCTGTTGGATCAGGGCTGTAAATGCAGATCCTCAAAATGTTGTCGGTATAGATGGTTTATCTAATCATATGTTCATTTGGCTTCACTGCTGAGACAGCTAACTGCTTCTGTTTGGGAGGATGATTTTGTAACATAGACCCTTGTCCATATGGAAGTGATCTAAGATTATCACACCCATGCAGGCCACCAGCCACTCATCAGACATCAATAACTTTCAGGCCTGATTAGAGCTGGTCAAAAAGCAGAAAAACTATTTTGCTAACCATTTCAAAATGCCAAGGTTGCTTCTATTTTTGTTGAAAACAGATCCATTTTGGCAACATATTCAGTAAACATTTTAAACTATTTTACACATATCCTCCTTGCAAGGGAATACTGACAGAGCTCCCATATCACACCGGAATGACTCCTTAGTGTTCAAATACCAAAATCCTTTCCTGAAAATCACATTGAGTACAAAACATTCTGATAAAAATTGTCAAAAAACAATCGAATGAAAAATTTCTGGAAAAACAGAAAATTTCAAGACCATTTTCCCAGACAGGCCATTTTTCGACAAAAAAAATCCTTTTGTGTTTAAAATGTCAGCCACCTCCAGTCACTTCCCACCTCGGCTGAAGCTGAGCTGCTAAACTATTCAGAAGCCATCCTGTCCGATTGAGGGTTGTGGTTCTATTGATTCCATGTTCGCACAATTACTCTTCCAAACTGCAGCACATGCAGCAAATCATGTGTGCAGTTGGAGTTGGAACGGCGTTGTCCTTTGCCCACGGGCTCTGACAAGAACCCTTCCAGGTCTCCGTTCAAAGGCGGACATTATCAAGGGCTTTGGTGACCCATAGCAGCAAAGGTTTTTTAAAAATCTGCCATTAAAAATGTATTTCTGAAATAACTGGGATGACTGTCTATATTACCTGACTAATAAAGCCACACGCCTCTCTCTTCCTGACGAGGGCTCTGATGTGAAGAAGGCTAGGGAAGGGTCGGCGAGTGACAGCTTCTGTGGATCAGAACGGGGATTATACACATAAAATAATTCTGTCACGTGATTACTGCTAAAGGACATTTCAGTCTTAATAAACCTCCTTAAAATAGGAAGTGCTTTCCAGTGATCAGAACAGTGGTCTGGGTACTAGGAAGGACTTCTGGTTTCGGTTCCCAGTTTTAGGTCTACTACTGACTTACTACACTAGGTGGGGCAAGTCGTGTGGGGGCAAATTTTCAAAAGAGCTCAGGGCCAGATTTTCAAGTGTTCAGCACACACAATTGAAGGCAGATTTTCGTAAGAGCTCATCTTCCATCTGGGCACCTAAGTAAGGGCCAGATTTTCAAATGTGTCTAGCATCCACAGTTTACACTGTGCAACTTTTGCCCAGATTTTCAAAAGACCTTAGCAGCATCTAATGTATTCCCAGTGTGCTGAGCTTTTTGAAAATTCTAGCCTTAGAGCGTGATCCATCTCCCCCTGAAATTCGAGGCCTAAACGCCTATTGATTTCACTGGTCCAGGATTGGGCCTTTAATCCCTCCATATGTCTGTTTATCCCTGAGTAAAATACATGTAAAGATATTTGCCTTCTACAAGTTAATATTGACAAGGAGCTATGACGAACATCTACAGAAATGCAGAAGTGCTGAGAATTGGATCCAAGCTCTGTCTAAAGCTGGAATAATTTCTCCTGCCTGATTTCCAAGGGAATAAATAAGTTGTTTAAAACTGGCTCATCCACTCTAGAAATTTACTTTCTGATTTTGGGCAGTGGGAGGGTGGCCAAAGGATTCAGAGAAAATCTGGGAATGCGTGTGGCATGAAGGAGCAGCCACTTAAATCAAGGCTTGGATTTTGATTGAATCTGCTGGCTTATTATCTGCAAGTATCTCTTCATTCCTCTCCTCCTCTTGATATTGTTCTTTGGTTGTAGCCTTTTTATGTTGGTGCAGATGGAGTAAATGCAGCTATTCTCCCACAAACACGCACCCAATGTCTCCACCTCCTTATGTACCCTCCCATCGCCGCTGGTATTGTGCAGCAGAATCCCTTCCAGGCTGATGCGGTGAGGGACTGCAGATTGCAGAATGTGGGTTGCTGGTCTGAATGCACCCTAGGCCAGAAGGGACCAGGAAGTTAGTCTGGTGTCTGTTGAGTGGTCTGTGTGAAATGAGGTTGTTGGGTCTTGGTCAAATCCACTACAAACCCCCACTGCAGTGATCCCTAATTGGTCCCTGGTTGGCAGGGTCAGCGAAGACGCCAAAGACTGTATGGGTCACAGAGTCCAAACTCCACTCTCCTCTCCAAAGGTCTCCCCTGCACATGCAGGGCAGTTATCTCCCTCAGGTTTCTCTCTGTCTACCCTGTACAAAGTACCAGGCAGCACAATGTGACCTGCTGGAGAGGAGATACCAGGGTGAAGTGTGATAGGCAGGCAGACAGACTGCATGTATGACACAAGAAACACAGGCAGGCAGCCAGCCCAGATAGGCAGACAGATAGATACGATAAAAACAAGATAAGAAAGAAAGAAGGAAAGACCTCGTGCCCATTAGACACACACACACAGAGTCCTATGGTAGCTGTATTTTTCTACAGTATAAAGAATGGCAAGGATCTGATTTCAGACTCTTGAATCTCACTATAAGGAAAGACTTTCAATATATATTTGTCCTTATCTTTTTGTCCTCCATCCCTCCCCCTTTCTGACTCCTTTCCCCTCCTCTTGAATAGCAGTTCTCTTGACATACACTCAATGAGAGGTGCAATTGGCCAGGGAGGCTGCCTAGGTCTCAGACACCATCTGACCAGCAGGGGGCACTATGTGAGCAGTATACCTCCTTTTATCCCTTGGAGGGTGAAACTGAAACACATTTCTTAGCGATGCCTTGGTGTGGGCTTTGGACCTAGTCCTAATATACTGTGCCTCCCCATTCATGCCATGGCTCTCCCCACAAGCTCGGCAGCAGGGCAGGGCCAGAGCCCGACCCATCCAAGCCATGGGCAGTAAGAGACAGAAAGAAATCTGGAGCTCTCAGTCCTCTGCGCTGTTTTCACTGCCTGGCTCTGTCCAATTAATCACACCACATTGTGGGGGGGCTGGGCAGCAAGGCAAAGCGAGTTAGCTGGGGAGCCCCTATTCAAACAGCCAAGCCAGGCATCACACCTGCCTGTCCCTGAGTGAGGGGGCCAGCGGGCAGAGATGAAGCATCTTGAGCCTGCCACACAGACTCACTGAGAGGAAGCACAGTGGGCTCTGTCCCACCTGGGCGTCGGCGTGGTGACCCAGGGTGTGAATCAGGGCAGGGTTTTGGTATATCGGACATGGGGAGGGAGGGAAGGAGAGATGGAGAGGGAAGGGAGGGGAGAGGGGGTTGGGAAGGAAGGTGTGATGGGTAGGGAGGAGAGGAAGGGAAAGATGGGGGGGATTGGGAAACATGGAGTCGGAATAGGGAGGAAGGGGGGTGCCCAGATCTTTATCACCTGCAGCAAGTCAGCCCTGGTGTGTCAGAGTGCCACTGGCTTTGGCAGTCGGCAGCGGCACTCGCCCTGCCTCCTGGCCAAAGGCGAGGTGCCAGCGTAGGGCAGAGCTCTGGGCGTGGACTGGAGCAGGAATTATAAGGTGAATGGAATGCAGAGGGACCATCTGGGTGATGGGACTGGCTGAGTCCAAGGGCTTTAATATTCTTGCCATGCCCTGAGCTCACTGAGCGAAACTGCATCACCCACAAAACCCCCACACGCCTCCAGCTCTTTGTTCCCTTTCAGCCCATGACAGCAGTAACGGCCCTGTAAGAACCATGCCTTTTCCTGTGCATGGAGCCCAGGGCTGGGAGTCCTGGGAGCAGGATTCTGCTCCCAGTTTTGACCCGCTGGGTGACCTGGGGCAAATCATTTGACCTCCATCTATAAAATGGAGATAATGAAACTTGGCCCACGCTTGGGAAGCACTTTGAGACCTGTGGCTGTATTGTTACTCTCTGTTCTCAGAAAGGCAGGGACCCAGGGTGGATGCAGATTCAGGTATAGTCACCAGTGGCACCTAGTAGTGCTAAACTTAAGAGGTCTGCCACTTTCTCTGCCTCTTAGTGAGGAGCTACTCTGCTGGACTCCATTGTCCCACTCCCGTTCGTTGCTATTCGTTCCAACCCTCTACAGTGCCTGGGCAGTTCCAATCCCCCTGGGGTGCTTGCAGCTTGAGAAAAAGCAAATATGATGCAATATGGGGCTTTGAAGCTACCTACAATTCTCAGCGAATGAGAGCCCACAAAACTGAACAGAAGGCAGGCGGATGCTGGCTGACACACATGAGAGCTCGGGGCCTGATTCCTGAAGGGGACTGACTTCAATCAGGTGTTGGGTTTGCTCAGCACCTCTGGAAAACAGTACAGATGGCCATAAACATTAGGAAGTGCTGATATGCACATATGATAGGCTTTTGCAAGGTGCCGAGGGCTCTCAGCTCCCATCATCCTCAGTAGAGGGACTCCGTATCCAGGGAAATAAGGCAGGGCCACTATTCAGAGCTGGGCCCCGGGTGCAAAGTTTAGCTGCAGATCTGAACGTCCCCAAGTTTGCTGAGTGGAGGATGGGGATTCAGCGGGTTGGGTGCAAGTCCCACCTCCTGCTTTGTGTTTCCAGAATGCTAATGCTCCTTGTGCCTCTTAACTGCAGAATTTAAAGGCCTTTCATTGTCACCAGGACTGTTGCTCCTTGAAGTCATAAACCCAGCCCCTTTCCTCTCCTAAGCCCTTCTCCCAAGTTTCAGTCTCCCAGTGGGAGGAACAAAGCTGCTAAACCGAGCCAGCCACTCCCATCAGTAGCTGGCATTTGACTGTCAGCGCAATCCAGGCTAAACGGATTACACATGTCCTCGCTGCAAAGGAATACTGACGGAGCTCCCCTATCACACCCGAATGACTCCTTAATGCTCAAATACCTGACATGAGGCAGACAGGAGCAGTCAGACGGGGCTGCTGCCTCCACAGGATTCTTGGATGCAAATACAACAAAGAGTCTGGTGGCACCTTAAAGACTAACAGATTTATTTGGGCATAAGCTTTCGTGAGTAAAAACCTCACTTCTTTGGATGCAAATGTACATCGTCAGATCTGTTTTGCTGCCTGGTAGGTGCAATCGAGTGGCTGACTCACCGAGTGTGCCTGCATGGGGCACCTAATTTCCATGAGTACCACCCACACAGCTCTTCCTCGCAGCCAGCACTTCAACTGCTTGTGAGCAGCAAGATCCTGTTCACTATATTTATGGGGCAACAACCAAAATTAAGATGCCATCAAATAATTGCTCTTCAAATGCCATTTATGTAATAATTACCAGATGCAACGACCTCCGTTAATATCTCATTATAAAGCATTTTTCTCCACAGCAGACACTTAAGAGAGGAGGCCATAAAGCAAATCATAAAAGGTAGATATTGATTATAGACGATTTAAACAAGCCCATGCATATTTACCAGCACGGATTGAGAAGTAGTCCTTCGACAACTGGCCAGTTTCCCAAGAAAGTGGTTGCTTTCCAGGGCTTGCAATGAAATCAGCTAGGGATCAGGGAGGGTTTGCAGCTAAGAGGCGGGGCAGGTGGACACTCAGGCTTTGTCTCACATGTTTCCATGGTCCACACCTGCCAGGGAGGGGGAGTGGTTGGAGTCCTTGGCAGTACAGCTATTCTGGGCTGCAGGGCATCCGGCTATAAATTAGGTCACCTTTGCCTTCACTCCTCTTGGGCGGGACCTGCTAGGCCATGTACCATGAGAGGTGCAGCACAGAATCTAGCCTGAGGCCTTCCTGTGTCTCAGTTCCCCATCAGTAAAATGGGGGTAATCATAATTATTATTAATTATAAAGTACTATTATTTGTATTGTGGTAGCACCTAGGAGCTCCAGACATGGGCCAGGGCCCCATTTTGCTAGGCACAGTACAACCACGGAACAAAAAGATGGTCCCTTCCCCCAAAGAGCTGTCCTTCCTTTCTCCCACCCTTTGTCTATCTTGTCTATTATTTAGACCAGTTGTCACCAACCAGTCAATCGCGATCTCTGGTGGTGCAGTGGGGCTGAGCGCTGCTCCTGCCTGCAAGCACCGCCCCTGCAGTTCCCATTGGCCAGGAACGGGGAGCTGTGGCCAACAGGAGCTGCGGGGGCAGTGCTTGCAGAGGGACAGTGCACAGAGCTATGTGCCCTCCCACTCCCTCCCTCAGGGGCTGCAGGGACCGCTGGCCCCTTCCGGGAGTGGCGTGGGGCTGGGGTAGGCAGGGAGCCTGCCTTAGCGGCAGCCACGCTGCACTGCCGACCGGGAGCTGCTGGAGGTAAGTGCTGCCCAGCGGAAGGCCGCACCCCAACCCCCAGCCCTGAGCCCCCTCCCGGAGACAGTACCCCATACCCCCTCCTGTATGCTGAACCCCTCTCCTGCACCCCAACCCCCAGCCCTGAGCCCCCTCCCGGAGACAGTACCCCATACCCCCTCTTGCACCCAGAACCCTCTCCTGCACCCCAAGCCCCAGCCCTGACACCCCTCCTGGAGCCAGCACCCTGTACCCCCCTCTTCTACCCCAACACTCTGCCCCAGCCTGGAGCCCCCTCCTCTACCCAAATCCCTCCCAGAGCTTGCACCCCTCATCCCCTCCTGCACCCCAATCCCTTGCCCCAGGCTCAGCCCAGAACCCCCTCCCACATTGCAAACCCCTCAGCCTCAGCCCAGAGCCAGCACCCCCCCCCGAACCCCAACCCCTACCTCAGCCCAGTGAAAGTGAGTGAGTGTGGGGGAGAGCAAGGGACGGAGAGAGGGGGGGGATGGAGTGAGCAGGGTAGGGCTTTGGGGAAGGGGCAGGGCCTCATGGAAGGGGTGTGGCCTTGGGGTAGGAGCAGGGAAGATCCTGGGTTGCCCTTAAATTCAAAAAGTTATCTTGGGCGTAAAAAGGTTGGAGACCACTGATTTGGACTGTAAGCTCTTTGGGGAATGACTGTCTCTCACTAAGTGTTTGTATTATGTGTATCTGGATGGAGATAGACAGACCCACCCACCAACCTACACCTCAGCATTGTTCCCCGCAGTATATTATCTAATGCTTTGCCCAGCCCAGTTTTAAATATCTCTAGCAAAGAGGCTTCCCCCAACTTACTTTTGAAGACTATTCCACAGGTTGATAGATTTTTTACTATTGGAGAAAGCATCACACTATTCAGCCTAAATGGTCCTCTCTTTCCCGTCACTCCTAGTCACCCTTCTTTGTGTCACCTTCTCCTTCATTGGAGTTTCTTTCCTTCGGATATTTGTGCATGGTGACCACCCTTAGATGTGCGCCTGTTTGTCATGCTTAGACAACAGACTGAAAGCCATCCAGATCTAAAGAAAGGAACCAGCAGGCCTTATCTCGCCTAGGCTAAAAGGTGGTAACAATTTTGATTGCCTCTGACCTGAGTGGCTTCCCTGGGCCAACCCCTTGAAGCAGTGAGAAGGCAATGACCATGAGAAATATGTCAGTGAGAGTTTTGACCTCTGGTAGGCCAGGTCAAAGGGTAGGCACCTCTGAACCTCCAGGTTGGGGGGGTTGAGCTATAACCCAACAACCTATCCTTGTAAAGAAGTTAAGTTATAGAAACCCAAAGGTAGCCATTCCGGCAAACAGTGTGGTAGACAGAGATGGTAGAGACTGGTTCAAGCCTTACATGATGCCTGACAGTGTAGGAAGCCATCCGATTCAGACCCACCAGGAGACTTGAACTGATGATGTAGATACAAAGACCAGATCGAATGGTGCTAGCTAAGGATCACTCCCCACATATTCTGTATCCTATTACAAAGTACCTGTGTTAGCAAGTTCCCCTTTCAACAGAAGCCCATTCTAGAAAACAAAGTCAAATCTCCCTGAATAAACCCCGCGGTATGTGACCATTTGCAAAGGCCAGCTGCAGTATTGCTGAGCAAGGAAAACGTCTCCGGGCTCCGTAATGAGTTATTACCGTGCCTATAAAAAACTTCATACAGGCTGTTTTTCTCTGTCAGGTATGGGACAATTCTATGTGGCCGTGTGCCTCAGGCAGACCTGCTCTGTCTCAGGATCGTACATTGTATTGATGCCGAGTTTGCAGTTAGGGAGAGAAAGTGAAGGTCAGGCAAGCTACTTCTTGTTTCTTTTCC
This sequence comes from Trachemys scripta elegans, assembly GCF_013100865.1. Lineage (NCBI taxonomy): Eukaryota > Metazoa > Chordata > Testudines > Emydidae > Trachemys > Trachemys scripta. The sequence continues at coordinate 10,219,845 of NC_048315.1, read as the reverse complement.
TTTTCATTTCAGCTTTCCGAAATTGTGACTTCCGTAAGCATGGCTAGAGCCTTTTGCAGCAGATATAACACTGAACGTTGGACCTGTTGGGGCCACAAAAACACACACGTGCACTGCTGGGTGCGAACAATGTGTCCACAATTGCTGCATGTACAAGCGCTGCTGAGTTCCGCCCCAGAAGTGGCTGCTTTTAAGTGGCAGATGGTTGCTCTCTTTATATAGAGTTGGCAAAATTCGTTCCCTTGGTTGCTCTATGATTTGAAAGCAGAACCCCGGTGGCAGAAAGTTTGCCTAGATGTGGGGAGAGGCACAGTAGCACAGGCTGCATGCCCTACCACCCCCCTCCATGGCCTAGAAACAATCAGAAAAACCTACAAAATGGGCAAACCAGACAGGGAGCAGGCGGGGTCTGAACACCTAGGAGATGCACTGATTTAGCACACCTTCCGGGAAGCCACCACTGGCAGGGGTCATACAGAGCAACTTTCCCCTGCACTGATGCAGCTGCCCCTGGTGAGAAAGGAGGTGAATACTGTACTACCAACACCCAGAGGGCTGAGTCCAGTCCTCAATCTGCACCTGGCTTTGGGATCTTGCTCCACCAAAGTTGCTTTAGGAATGGAGCTCAGGATAACGATTGTTGCTATTATTAGTGATGGTTCAAACTGTGCTTGTTTCATAGCTCCCACCGTGAATACAAGATAGCGTAGACAACTGCTAATTATCAAGTCTTCCCTTAATGGTGCCTCTGTCAAGCCGGGAACTAGTAAAAAGACTGTTTGGTGCTGTAAAGAAAACAGTCACATGATAATTCTGTCCAGGGCTGGCTGATGCACTGGGGGCTAATACACTCACCTTTTCCCTCTAGAGACCCTGGTTCAAATCCTGGTCAAACCCCATGTGAGAATAGGCGGGGCGTTCTAAACCACCATGTGATTCACAATCCCTGTTCAAGAGAGGCCTAGCATTGGAACAGTGGGGCCTTTTAGGTCAAGAGCAAGTAGGGTGACCAGATGTCCCAATTTTATAGGGACAGTCCCGATTTTTGGATCCTTTTCTTATATAGGCTCCTATTACCCCACCCCATCCCAATTTTTCACACTTGCTGTCTGGTCACCCTAAGAGCGCGTTACACTGGCAGAGCTGATGGGTGGAGGTTTGCCCAGCAACAGCTTGCACTTATGCCCGGCGTGAGTTAGTTTCATGAGCAACACATTCATAGAGGGGAAGAACAGAACATTTTAAGCTACGAGGCTTGATTGATATTTGGAATGGTGTGGCTACCTTACCATTTAGAGCATGAGTGATTGCTAGTATCTTAAATGAGCCTAAACTGAAACTGCAGCTCCGAATGCCCCAAAACACTGGGAGAGTTTGGATTATTTATTTAATGCTGTAATATTTCATGGTGCTGTACAGACGCACCATTTTCTACCTCATTTGCCATCTTGATTAGGGTCTCATTCCATTCAAGAGAGGAGCTCTTTTGACAACCTCTCCCTTAATCATTGTAATTCAGTTTTTCTCCCCGTGTCAGGTTCTCACCTGCCGTAAAAGTGCTAACATTTCTGAACTAACCAGAAGCAGCAATGACAGGATAACTCTCAAGACAGCTTGTTCTTAGGAACTTTTCCTCCCAGTTTTGTAGCATTAAGAGGTTCAGGTGAGCATATGCCTTTCAGGATATCAGTCCAAATCAAATCACAACTCTGATCCTTCCAGGTTCTACCCACAGTTAATACACTCATGTCTTTGAATCTCTCTTACCTTTCTTGTATTCTGAGATGATGCAAAGAGTAGAAGTAAGACCTTTTCCTAACAATGGACTTATGCCTACACAATAAAAATGGTCATACTTAGCACTTACGTCGTGTTTTACTTTTGCAAAGGAAAGACGATCCTGTGGCTAGGTGGGTGTCAAAGGAACTGAGATATATTCTTGGTTCCACCACAAACTTCCTGATGACCTTGGGCAATCGCTTCATCTCTCTGTCCCTCAGCTTCCTCATCTGTAAAGTAGCGATAATTTCCCTGCCTCAGTGGGATGCTGTGAGGCATCATTCATTAATGTTTTAAAACCCTCTGAGATCACCAGGCAGAAGGGATTATAGAAATGTAAAATATTATCCAAATTGCTTTACAGACATTAACTAATGAAGCCTCATCACCACACTTCTGTGAGCTGGCTGAGTAAGTGTCGTGGTATAATCATGGCATACACACAGAGCAATTAGATAAAAACATACAATACTCTTGCTGGAAGGTTGCAACATAATGCTACTTTATTTCTTAAAATCCAGAAATTTAGCACACAAAAACTAAAAGCAGAGAGAGAGAGAAAGCAGGCTGCTCCCTAAGGCAGCGCAGCATAACTCACCTCACCTTGCTCTAGGCTGCCTCTCTGCAGACTGACTGCTGTGCTGAGGAGCCAGATCACACACTTCCCTACAGAGCCCTCTAGCCTGCAAGCAGGACCAGGAATAGCTTTTAATTTTACCAGTTTTCAATACACCACATGTCATTGTCCCCACCTATGGGGGTAGGAAAATGAAACACAAGAGAAGACAAGGGGATGTGGCTATAGCCACAAAAGGGGCCAGATCTATCTATCATAGCAGTTCTCAAAGTGTGGGTTGGGACCCCAAAGTGGGTCGTGACCCCGTTTTAATGGGGTTGCCAGGGCTGGCATTAGACTTGCTGGAGCCAAAGCCCAAGGCCCACCACCTGGGGCTGAAGCCAGAGCCCCACTGCTTGGGACCAAAGCCCGAGGACTTCAGCCCTGGGTGGCGGGGCTCAGGTTACAGGTCCCTCGCCTCGGGCTTGGGCTTGGGCTTTGACTCCCCCACCCAGGCAGCGGGGCTTGGGCGGGCTCAGGCTTCGTGTCGTTTTTGTTGTCAGAAGGGGGCCACGGTACAATGAAATTTGAGAACGGCTGATTATCCTATTGAGTACTGTGGGCCTGGCACTGAGCCCTGCTGAGTCTGCTAGACCACACGCTTCACAGACTTTCCCATTATGCTTGTAAAGCCAGGCTCCGTTTTTTGGGCAGCTCCGACATGACTCAGAGAAGGCCGGGCAGAGAAGCCGTCAGTCATCGGGACGAAGTGTGGGAAGGGAATATTGGGGTGGGAGCCGCTGAGAAGCTGGCTGCTACATCCAGTATCTCTGTTTTAAAAGTCTTGTCAGCACTTCCAGGCTCCGGCAGTCAGTTGCTGACAGGAACCGAAAGAAGGCAAACAGGCTACGCATTATTAACCAGGGGTGACTGTGCAGTGAGCAAACAGGCACAGAGAGAAACGCTGACTACACGCGGAACACACGGTGCTCGGCAGATGCTTGTCATGCTGAGGGATCCAGTCGCTTCAGGGCGGGTTCTTCTGTTCGGTGGTTGTAGTGCACCATAGCAGGGATCAGACCTTGACTGGACGGGACACTAGGGGAGAGACTCTGAAGGAGAATGGGCTAGTTGATTAAATCTCTGCATGCCACAGTGGCTATTTACTTTGATCTTTCATCGGAAAACAGACAAGGGAGAGTCTGTTGAGTGTTTGTGTGGTGGGTGCGCAGCTCCATGGCTGTTCTCACCACCCTTAATAAAGATATTGTGCAATGACTTGACTGTGCCTAATGCGAGGGTGGGGGCAAAGGAGAGTGGGGGACACCTCCCAACAGTCCCGGATTTGTGGGACCGTCCTGCTTTGACCCCCACACCCTACGCCCCGGGCGAAGTAGAACATTCCCCCCATTCGGTGGTACCCAGGTTCTGCACGGTGCATACCATAGGCAGGGGCAGAGCTAGGGAGGGGAGCTCAGAGATGGGGACAGATGCTACCCCCGGGGCAGGCTGGTCTGGAAAGCAGGGGCTAAGCCTGATGTGGACTCGGGGGCCAGCAGCTGCAGTGGGGATGGCTTGACAGGGATGTGCGGTGCCCAACGGCGTTCCCCGTTAGCCACTTGAAATGCTGGAGGATATGGTGAAGGGCTGTGTCTGCTTCCTTCGCAGAGCGATCTCAGGCTAGGTCACAGAATACCAGCTCTGCGGGGGGGGAAGCCAGGTGGCAGTAAAAGGGATTTAACGGAGCAAAGCCAGCAAAATGAATAACAGACGGCCAAGGCAGGGTGAAGCCGGGGTCAGAAGGATACAGAGGTGGATTAAAGGCATGTGAGTGCTAAGAACTGGGGCATGGCACGGCTAGGTGACTTGCCGCTATTGCAGCCAGCAAGAGACCCAGGTCTCCATAGTCTCAGTCCACTGCTCTGACTATTGGACAATCTTCTCTTCCAAAGCTACGGCTCCGTAGGGGTCCAGACTCACCAAAACTTTCTCCGTTCCCCTCTCCGGGGCAGACTCTTCCTCCCAGCCTAGCATCCCCTGGATGGACTCGTTCCCCCACCCCGAGTGTTTGACCAGCCTCTCACACAGAGCTGCCGGCCCACCAGAGCCAGCCTGATACGTTTTTGGAGGAAGTGAGAAAAGCACCTCGGGCCCTAGGTGGGGACATCAGTTTCTTAGACCTCTCTTGCCATTCCCCTCCCCAGGAGGCTGCCGCTGCTCCTCTTACCCCTGCCACGTGCTTTCCTATTTATTTTATTGCCTCCACTGCTGCGTTAGCCACTTAGCTACCATGGGAGCACAGCCCTCCCCGCTCCCTCGGGCCAGGCCCGCAGGCTGTTCCAGCCAGCAGTGCACTGTACGTACTGATTTCTCACCCCCTCTTTAACCTAGGGACTGGATCCTAGTTATTATTTGTATTATGGTAGCACTTAGCGGCCCCAAGCAAACAGGTTTATTGTGCCAGGTGCTAGATAACACCTAGGAAAAGACAGACCTTGCCCTAAACGTCTTACAATCTAAAGAGGCAAGCCGGAGAAAAGGTGAGCCTGGGTCCAAGGGCATACAGCAGAGCCAAGGTCTCTGAAAGCCTAGTCCAATGCCTTTCCAGCAAACAGCCCATTTATGGAGCTGGATCATTTATACCGGGAAGCAGGGGATGGGAACCGAATCCTTCTATAGCCTCAAATGTAGTAAGCTGTAAAAGTAAGTTTATGCAGGACCTGCCTTATATCACAAGCCTGCCTTTCCCTTGCCCCACTCCGGTTTCGGAAATGGTATTCCTGGCTATTGCCTCATCATACAGGAGGATGGTAGGTTTGAGGCTGCATTTTCTTTTCTCTGCATGCTCTAGAGAACAAGCCACGCCCTCCTGGTAAATCTATTTGGCTTGAATCAATAAAGGAGCTGACATAGGTGTGGCAAATTCACTGGAAGGCGGCCAGAGTGGCTGTGAAATGGGTTTAGGAGTCAGATTTTGGGTGTGAACCTCAGAGCAGCATCTGCTTTGAGAACATCTGGATTCTACACTAATCTGGGGCTTTGCTGGAGTCCAGTTTGAGGGTGGAGGTGAGAAAGGAGAGACCTGGATTCTGCCTGGTGTTTCCCTGGAACTTGTCACAAGTGCAAAGTGCCAGTGACAAACCTGCAGAGCCAATGTCAAACCTGCAGAGAATTCTCCCTTTAGTGTTCACTGAGCTCAGCCCCGGAGCGGATGTTCACCCCCCGTCCCCCGCTTACACTTTGAAAAATGATACAGGGCCCTTCGTGTTGTGCCAAGAAAAAAAAAATCCTAGCGTTGGTAATTCAGTAGCAGCACTATTATTCAGCATTGCTAACCGCTTCCACGGCAAATGTTCACTGCTCAGATGGTACTGGGATATCAGGGCTCTGAGTTTGCAATGGGTGGGTTCATTTCTGCCTTCCATTGCACCCTTCCAACCCTCAGGAGCAAAAACTGGCTCATGATCTGTGTTTATATTCCATCGCTCTGCTCCCCCGCCCCTCCATCATTACTGTAACTGAGGGCGAGTTGAGACAAAGGAACATGATGTCATTACCGCTGCTAGAGATTGTGAACATGTCTGCGGCCTGACAACTGGCAGACACCATGAACATTTTTTAGCAACTGCTGCGTGTTGGTTCTTAGGGAGTTTTTATGACAAAGCTCTCTCTCCCTCTCTTCTTTAATATCCTGCCCTTGTTATGAATCTTGATCGGTGACAATCTGACTTCCTCTTCTTTGGCGTCAAAAGCTCCACATTCGCAGCTAGGCAACATCATCAACTTCACTGGACTCACTGGCCTAAAATGAGTGTAAGAGAACGGAGAGCCAGCCGGATACGTTGCAAGGGTGATGCTTAAAACAAAACGGAACAAAACTAAGACTGTTCCATGAGGGTCTGCCTGGGTGTTTAAAGCAGCCGTGTTCACCCAGGCTGGGATTTTCAGGGGAACCTAAGGGATTTAGGCACCAACATCCTATTTAGTGTTAGGTTTCTAGCTCCCTTAGACTCTCTTGAAAATCCCAGCCCCATTAATAAGAGGATACAGGGGGAATCTTCAGTTCCTTCATAGATAATGGGAAATACCATGAATACCAAAAAAAAAAAAAAAGGCAGCCCCAAAATAACAACTACCAAACAGCCTGTCAGTGAAAGGTTAATAGAACCATAGGGATTTCCATAGTGGATCAGACCAATGGTCCGGCTAGTCAGGGTGCCTCGTTTCTGACAGCGCCCAGAACCAGGTGCAGGAATCTCAGTAATGGACAATGATGGAATAACCTGCCCAGAGAGGAAGAGGCTTCCTAACATCAGCTAGTGGTTGGCTTGTGCCTTGAAGCATGAAGGTTTATAGTGACACGGAGAGCTGCTTTTCCAGCTCTCTCTGGGGACAAAGGACAAGTCCCCTCAGCAAAGCAAAAAAATGCACATTATTTCTGTACAGCCGAGGGTTTTGATATGGTTTTTTTTTCCTCCTTAGGTTCTCAGTCAATCATGCTCCTAGCTCCTCTGTAATACTGGATTAACATCCTCCATTCTCTCTAATCAGGTTGTGTAGTATCTGGAAAGAGGTCAATGGCACCTTCTAATAAGTTTAGCTGATTGTTTTGCAGTATTTTTTTCTCTCTTCTTCTCCTGACCCATAAACTCCATTGCAGGGCTCAGCTCCAAGGTCAGCGCTGAGAACACACAAGCGCAGGATTAAATTTTACAGCCAAAGAATAATGTCTCCCGTTCATAACATATCACTGTATTCAGCATATCAAGCGGACTTGCTTCATAAGATACCATCATCAGACTGAAGGTTCTGGCTTCAGATGTGTATGTGATACATTTAAGTGAGAACGGTAGAAGTGGAAAACGGATACTATGTTTGGGTCAAGATTACATTTAAATTAGGGGTGAGGGACATAGTCCTTGTTTCAAGGGACATGTTATTACTTTAGTGCCAGAGTTATCTATGTTACACACAAGTTTAGCATTCTCTTACTTTTATTGCTGAAAATTATTTACATATGGAATAAAGAATCATGAAACTGAGGTTTTAAAAGAGTCATTTGCACTAGGGGAATGGGACTCACAGCATTTCAATTTCCTGAATAATTTTTGTTGATGTCCCTCAATGTGGATGCAACCTACAGGAATTGTTGAAAGCCTCCATATATCCCCTGAGCTATCCTGTCCAATCCTTCCCCACCCTTCTAATTCATTTCACTGCAAACTAATGATGTCATTTTGAACACTGATTATTGTCTTGTTCTCCTTAGATGACATTGATCGGGAACTGGAGGAGAAGTGCAAGATCATGGAAGCCCAGTTGCATGAGAAGGAGAAGGATAATCTGGAGCTGAGGAAGGAGCTCAGACATAAGGAGACCCTGGTGTCCGCGCTGAGATGCAATCTCAGGAACAAGGAGAGGAAATTCCTTGAGGAGCTGAAGAGAAGAAGCCACCGGGTGACTATCCTTAACACGGAGGTGCAGAAGCAGACGGAGGCTGCTGCTTATCTCTCCTTCCAGCTGCATGCCACCAAACAGAAACTGCATGGCTCCCGGCAAGGTGGCAAGCCCCCGCCCGACAGGCCTCCGGACAAACCATTCCCCACGCAGCCTTCCAATGAGACAAGGCCCAAAAAGCGAATCCACAAGTCTCACGTTCGGAGGCTGGTGACCGACTGCTCCTATAGTAAGGGAGTCATCAAGGACTCCTTCCAGAGGGAGAGGATGAGCAGCTTCGAAGAGGCAGACCCCATGCCCGACCCAGCACTTTTTTTATACACTAAAAGGCACCACGCTCCCCATCGTCAGAAATTTGAGCCCAAAGCCCAGGCCCTTAACAGAACAGGGGCTGATCCGTGTGACAGTGCAGCTGGGGGCTCCAGCCTGCCGAGGCCCTCCTGTCTTCATTCCCAGGAGCAAGCAGAAGGTATGAGCACCAGGCCTTCAGCCAAACCCAAGCCCTGGAAGGGTGAGAAAGGCAAACAGCATGGATCCAACCCCAGGAATTCAAAAGGCTTGGAGTAAAAACAAAGAAAGCAGAACAGTGTGGCTGCTAAATGCAGAAAATGAGTTTGGCTATACCAAAAAAAGAGACTGCGGCCTACAAAGATTTCTTCCCCACCATCCCATCAAGAAGTAAAATACTGTTCAGTCTGGATTCCCTCAAGGAGCTAGAAACAATCTGGCTCGTCTAACATCTCCATTCAAGATGACCATAGAATGGCTGTCTTATCCCAAGGGATGGTGGGGCAGGGGAGCGGGAGGGCAAGCAGTGCTGAGGGCATTTTGAATGTTGTTCTGGAGTTGACTCCAAGAGAAGATGGGCACAGATGTGGAACGTGGAGAGAAGGTTTGAGCGTGGAGGGAACGGTTATTAACAATTGTCTAGAGCTTCCCTTTCGTAAAAATTAAGATTTCTGAGACTAAAATCTCTTACCGTTATTGTTGTCATTGTTCCTTCTAGATAAATTGTTCTTATTTTCATTGGCACTAGGTAGCGGTGGAGGGTGGCAGGGGTGGGGGTGGGGAATGGCAGAATTGCACATAAAGCCGTTCACTGATGGTGAACGTGGCAATTGGCAGGATGCGCCAAACTCCTCCTTGGTTCTAACTTCATGACATCACTGGAGTTGGGACAGGGATGAATTTGGCCCAAAATGTCTAATATAAGGTATTCCAGGTTCTGGAGAATGTCGGCAGTTGAATGACAATCGGTCAAGTTTGTCTAAGAGGGATTTTTAAATCATCTGCAGAAACAGCATGGCCAAGCCAATCGAGTCTGAAATAGTCACTCAACAATGCTGAAATTCATATTTTCACCCAAATTCCTCCTTTTTAATAATTATGCAAAACGGAATGGACAAGATTTTGAAACATGACCATTGATTTTGGGCACCTCCATTTTTGGGGTGCCCAGCATGAGCTATCTCAAAGGGGGTCTGATTTTTCAGAAGCTGATCTAAAAATCAGGCCCCTTTAAGTTATCGCTAGGTGGGCACCCAAAGTCAATAGTCATTTTTGATAACGTTGGCCAATACTTTTGTTTTGCATGTTATTACAGCAGGTTTTCTAAATGTGTCCTAGTTACTCCACATTCCAGGCAGAGTTCTCTAGTAATCAGTGTCTGTTACTACTCTGCTTAGACACCAGGATTTTGTTTTTAAGTTAAGTTACTAAGCATGCAATAGTTCCCCACTGAAGTCCTGCTCAGCAGACTAAGTAACCAACTTAGCAACGAGCTGCTTGAGGATGCGATCTCATACATCACAAACATGTTGTGGCAGAGTCAGCCACTCCTTTCTGCTGTGATACTGAAGGGGAGTTATAAGGAAACTACAAATCTGTCTTCTTTGGGGCTTGAGCCCCATCTTTCTAGATAGGTACTTGCATGGTCCTCTATACCATGGTATCTGAGCACCTTCCAGTTATTAATGGATTGTATCCTCACAACACCCCAGGGAGGCATGGAAGTGCTATTCTGATCCCCATTTAATAGATGGAAATCCCAGGCACAGGGTATATCAAGTGACTTATCCAAGTTCACCAAGGAAGTGTGAAGCTGAGTCAGAAAGGGAACCCAGGTCTTCTGAGTCCCAGCCTAGTGCCCTAACTACAAAATTACCCCCACCACACACACTAAGCCCATTAGCATTAATAGGAGCATTTCCACTGAGTCAGTGGGTTTTGGGTCACACCCTTGAAGAGTTCTTATGCTCATGATTGTTATGATTGTTGAAGCACACTGAGATGCACCAGTGGGTGTTGTGTTGCTAAACTCTTTGTGTCCACTGGGAGGCATAAAGCTGTGAGTGGGGTCCTACCTGAGAAGTTGTCCAATAACACATGTCCTAGAGCATCTGTTGCTATTGTACTATAGGTTTTCTATTTATTTACAAGCTATATTTTCAAAATGAAATTCAGAAGTATCTTTTGGTTGGTTGGTTTTGTTAGGCTATGAAAACGTATAGAAGGAAAAAGAAGCAACAAGAGATAACTAGCACCAAAGACAGGGCCAGATTTCCAATTAGGCACCGTAGGCACATGCCTAGGGGTGCCGTCGTTCTAGGGACACCTTAACTCTCTAAAACTGTGTGCAACACAAAGATCAGCTGTGGGCGGGGCGGAGGGGGGGGGCGCTGAAGATGCTGTGCCTAGAGGCACGTAAGGTGTCAATCCAGCCCTGATCAAAGGGTCTAAAAATGGCCCTTTGTTGAAGAGGTGAGATCATCTGATTTTTCTCTTGGTCCTTCCAGAAATGACTGTCATCTTCCATGGTCCCTCTGACTCTACTGCTTCAACAACCGCAGACCCACAGAGGCTCTTTCTCTGTCCTGTGGACCAGCTATGGTCACTTCTTGATTCCCAAGACCCTTCAGAAGCTAGAGCCTTCTTGTTCGCTCACTGTCCCCCTTATGGTGTTATCCTTGGACCGCAGTGAATCTCTGGTACTTTTCAACAGCTCCCTCAGTCCTCAGGTGTGTCACTTCAAAGAGGTAGTGCCACCCATTCAACACTACCCAACGTTAAAACAAAAGGCATGAATAAACTGAAGGCTTTAGCCTCCAAAATCTGTGATGTGCTTTTAACATCTTGCAACTGCTTAACAATTACAGGAAGGAAAAATTATTGTGAAGATTAGACAGAGGGCCGAGGTCTGATTTTAGGACTTCAGTCGATGCTCGGCACCTTGAAGGATCCTCTGTTACCCTGCAGTAACCGAGAGCAAAAATTTGACCCATGTGGTTTTTGATGACCTGTTCTAAGCAATTAGCTTTTTTTAATCTACACCCCCCTTTCTATTGGCTACAGGAAGTGTGGCTAAGTTAGTGGCTCTGACTGTGTCTTACCAGTGCACAAATACATGCCTAGGTTAAATATTACAAACAGCAAACCAATCACTTGCTGTTTTGATATTCAGGGACATATTTGCAAACACAACCCACTAAAACTGGGCACTTTTTTTTTGCAGGCATGGCTGTTTGTGTATGCATGTGTGACTATCTAGTAACAAGGGCTAAAATGCCAGACCTATTAAAATCAATGGAAATTTTGCCATTGACCTCATTAGGGCCTGGATTTCAGCCCACATATCCAGCTAGCTACTCAATTTGCATGTGACTATAAGTGTCTGTAGGGAAATAATGCAGACTCCATTTTTCCAAAGCCCGTTTGGAACCTCTTAGAAAATCTCCTCCTAATTGACCAGCCCTATTTACCAATCATTTGAGTTCGCCCGTGTAGTGCTCATGCATATGATATGCATTCAAATGTGTCTATTTTTGTAGTGCAATATTTATATATTATATTTAAATACTTTTATCAGTTTCTAGGTAACAATTACTAGCCCAACTTTTTGAATTATAAAAATAAAATTCAGAATAGAAGATTTATTCTATTGAGGCTGAAAATTGCATTTTTGTACCTTTTCTTTGAAAGAGAAGATGATCTGTTCCTTTAAATCTTCCCTTGCCCTCTACGGGAGATGTGTTCTTGATCTGTGTTCTTTAAACGCAGTTTTGAATTCGGTATGAAATGCCATGGCGTCATCTGTGAAGACCTCTCTATAGCACAGGACTGGTTTATCAATTAAGCCCTAAGGGCCAGATTTACGAAGGTATTTAGCGCCCGAAGATGTAAATAGGTCCCAAGTGTGATTTTCAAAAGTGCCTAAGCCTTTGAAGCAACTAAATCCCCTTGATCTTCATGACAAATGCCTGCTTTTGAGTATCGCACAAGGTCCCTATCTGCACTTTGAAAATCTGACCACTTCCAAAGCAAGGAACGGAAGAATGTAGGAAAAAGAGACAGAGCTGCACCTCTTAGGGGACATCTACACTGCAATCAGAGATGTGACAGCGCTGGAATAGCAACGCTAGCTTTCATCTAGCTAGTGCAGCTAAAAATAACAGTGTAGATGCAGTGTCACGGGCTTCATTGCAGACAAACACGCCAGTGAGACTGGGTGTGTACTTGCATTGATAGCCTGTGCTGGAGCCCATACCGCTACGTCTTCACGGCTCTTTGTAGCCAGGCTAGCTAGACAAAAGGTAGCGTGGCTCTGCCAGCGCACGCTGCAGTCACACCTCTGACTGCATTCGCTGCAAACGGGCAGGAGTAGTACAGTTAGCCAGTCATTCCAGGGCCCTTTACTAGATTGCTAGCTGCCGTCTGTTTTTGAGAAACAGCTCATTAGACTCTTCTATTGACTCACTACATGGAAGTAATAGACTGTCATTTTAGATTCCACTCCAGTGCTGTTCAAAGCTGTCTTTGTGCAGCAAGTGTTCGCTGTAATCACTACACCGGGCATAGCTGTTTCTTTTGCCAGCAAAGCTGCTTGGGCCATTTATTTCTCCTGACCGCCGAACTTGCTGGCATGAACAGGGCATCCTGTTTGGATCTTGCCTCCTCGTCAAGGTCGTCTTGCCACTGCACTGCTACTGCTCAGTCCCTGGAGGTGTCAGTGCGCGGTTGAATTAGTGACAGCCCACGCTGCGAGTTTACACCCAGCAAAGGAATAAAATGAGGCTTAACTAGGGGTGTGAGGAAGGAGGAAATAATCCAGGGCGATTATCTCAGCCTATTTATTGCACTAGCCGAGCAGCTAGTGAAAGGAGATCTGTAACTGTATGATTCAATGGGCATGCTAACGCTCACCCTGAAATGGAGGAGGGAAGGGTGGGATCCACAGAGGAACTTGGGCATTGCAGCACCTAACTTTTAAGCACCTACAAAATCCAGGAAAAACACCCTGCTCGACTTTGTCACCGAGGCTCCCTACACAATGAATGGGGAGAGAGAGGCGCCTAAGGATGAGATCCACAAAAGCCAGCCTGCTAGGCGGGGCGCTGCCTAAGCTAGCCAGTGGGAGGTGCTGAGGATGGGTGTGTCCTAAACCCCATCCCATCTCTCACAGACGTGGGTGCCACCCACATGGTTATTTTTAGCCCAGTGGTTAGAGCACTCACTTGGGATGTGGGAGGCCCAAGTTCAATTCCCACCCCTGCTGGGGGCAGGATCCCACTTCTCAGAGGATGTCTGATGTCAGGCTCCCTTCTGTGGAAGCTGTTCCGCTGTGGATCCATAATCAAAGAGGGGTTGGAGTAGGGGGACGGGACTCGGGGTTTTCTGATTCCCAGGTGGGTGCTGTAACCACTGGGATATAGAGTCATTCGCCCTCTGTCTGACCCAATGACTGTTCCGCAGTAGATAAATACTAAAAGAGTCAGTGGGCCAGAGAGAGGGAATGACCCTGTAGCCCAGTGGTTAGCCTCCCGGCTCAGGCCCTGCAGGCGACTTCGGCGGGGAAACGCCTATCTTCCCCTGGTTCCAGATCACTCTGGAGCTTAGGTGGAAGACAGGCACCCGGCTGCCTAGAGGGAGGTAGCATTGCACGTGCCCAGAAGCAGAAACCTAGGCACCTAGGGAGTCGAGGACTTTTAGCCTGCCCTGAAACAACTTAGGCGTCAAGTAAGTTCAGGTGCCTACAAGATTCAGTGGGAGTTTTGTGGATTGCAGTGGAGCCAACCCCAGGACGTAGGCACCTAGTACTTCGGTGGATCCTGCTCTAAGTGATCCCCACATTACTGAGAGGAGAGTCCAGCGCAGTTACTCCACTGAAATTGTACCAAATTAATTAGTTTGTATTGAAAGGAAAAAAAAAACAAAACCACACAGGAATTCCGGGCCTCATCCCCAGCTGGGATAAACTGATGCAGCTTCAGTGAAGTCAGTCATTTTACACCAGCTGAGGATCTGGCCCCAACCATGGTGTTTCATCAGTACACGCTTGCTTGTGAGACGGGAGCTACTATAATGCTCCTTTTGCTGGACACAATTCTCTTGTTTGTTAAGCTTCTTATCAACTTGGGGCTAAAATTGCCTCAGAAGCCCCTGCAAAGAGGTCTGTGGAAAAATCAGGCACATTTATACTAGACATCCAAGTTATTAACAAGAGAAAAATATGCACGCTCTAAGGGACACCTACTTTATGGGTCCAGTTTTCTTATAACGCTATGATGGGATACTCTGTTGTCTGTTTCTATTAAGGATTATTAAAAGGAGAAGGCCCTCTGCTGGCAAAGCAATGTAATAAGATTTCTACCGTACTGAGGGCACAGATTGTTCCCTATCCTGCTCTGATGACACAATCTGCCGGAGAGCGGTGAAAGCAATAAGCAATTTGCATTGCACTGTGCAAATTACAGCTGTGGAAATGCAGTATCCCTTTGACTTGATTAAGATTTGAACCTCGCCTTTGTAAATGGTTATTTCTCTCAGGTTCACAGAGGTTCTGCTGAGAACTTTTCTTTCTTTGTGTGTGTGGGCGGGGGGAGAGGGGAAGGTTAATACCAGAGGAGCTAATAAATTCACTGTGCACTGTTTTAGTTGGGTTTTATTTTAGTGGTGATTTGCATGGCTTCTCTTTTCATTTCTGGACAATCCTACCGGGCAGACTCAGTTAAATGTTTATTCTAAAATCATTGATGCAGAGACTGTAGCAGACTTCAGTATAAAAAAGAGAGAGGATACAATAGTTCTCTTTTGTAAATAATTTCCTACCCATCATCTAGTTCTCAGTGGCTGGTATGTAAATGGAACAACTCCATCTGAGCTGTAGGCACCTTCCTGCTTTACTGATAATTGTGGGCTCGTGCAAGGAGTTTATTTAATTTCCAGCTCTCTTCAACTATTCTTCCCCTGCTCTGCCTCCTGCCCACACCTTCCCTTTAGCTCTGCATGCAAGCTGCTCATACTCTGAAGCCAAGTGGCCATACGCCTCACCAGCAGGCATCTCTGCAACCTTGCAAAATCCTGATCAGAGATTACATGGAGGTGGCAGGGGGAGGGCACAAATTCCATTAGATAAAAAACAACAAACATACAAAATGCATGCAATATTGGGCCTGATCTTGACCTTGCTTAGACCATTGTAACCCCACTGATGTCGATGGCATTACTTCTGATTTGCACCAGTGCAACTGAGGAGGAGCAAGGAGAGTTTTTGATGAGCCATAGACAATGGAGCACTTTCTATTCCTATGAGCTAAATCCTGAAGCCCCTACTCGATGTTCATTCACTCATGCCTCTGCTGATATCACTAAGGGTTTCATCTAAGGGTTTCTTTTATTAAAAACCAAGGGCTAGATTGTAATGCCCACTCAGGTGGGCAAGATCCCACTTGCCATGATTAAGGATATTGCAAGCTAGCCCTGAGTAAGGACGTTAGGATTTGCCCTTTATAATAATGTCGTCTGAAGTTAGTTGTAAGGGCCAGACCCTGCAGCCCTTTATGTGGGAATTCTTGCCTAAGAGCCTGCAGGATAAGCCCCTAAACTTCGTTATTGGCCTTTTTATTCATTGCTGTGTTTTTGCGGGGAGGCTATATATAAATATATATTTAGTTTTGAAGAGAAAACACTATGCTCGAAGCAGATATGTTGAAAAGAATCTATGGTTTTTTAATCTTTGTATTTATATAAATGATCAAAAATGAAAGTCGGTGGTCCTCCTTTTTAATCTGAAGCATCATGTTAGACACAGAGAGTCCAAAGGAACAACGCACACCTAATGAAACACATGTGTTTTCTAACTACGGTTGATGGATGAGCGTGTTTGTAGACTCTCTAGTGTCTGAGTGTAAATTAACTATCAGAATGTAAGATATATATTCAAAAAGGAGATTTGTACCGTGCGTTTATCCAGCACTTTCACGGACTCCCTGTGAGTCAGAAAGGATAAATAGAAGTTATATCTATACTGTATATCTCTATATGTAGAGGCACATATCAGGGAGTGTAAGAATTGAAATCTACATGCTTTCTATAATATGTTTAATGTTGACTTGTAAAGCTTCACAACTAGATTGGAAATGGACGCATAGCAATAACATTTTGTTGTTAAATGGATGTCTTGTATATACATGTGCTGGGAACTTTCTATAGACAGCCTAGCAGTCATGTGACTTTCCTTTCCGTTTTAAACTGTATGTTTTGTTCTGGAACTGTACAATGGCCTAAGGGGTTTTGTTTTTGTTTTTGAATTTTTAATTCATAATGCTCTCTGCCAATGAGAAATTTCATCCCCCAGGATCACACCCGCTGAACTGTAACCTAGCAGCTGGGTTGGGGAGAGAGAGGATGTCGTTACATTGCTTGCTCATATGGTTCCCATGTCCCAAAACATGTCTGGAATCTGGCCATACCGACTGAACCAAAATGCAGATGGTTTCAGTCACTGATTCACTGAAAACTTATCTTATTTTTTTTGCCAAGGCAAGTTGGTAGGGAAATTTTCCCCACTGGCATAAATATTTATAAAGCCATATTCTCTGAATTGGTCAAGTGATGCTGCTACACTTCACATAAGCCCAATGCATTTGGTAGGTCTAATATAAGGGCCACTGGTTTATAACATTCCCCTCTCCCATCCAAGTTTAAAAGTGTGATTGTAAGTCTGTGTATGTTATTCAGAATAATGACTCTGAAAATGACCTTGTGAGGTTGCCCACTCCCTCGGTGACATATATCAATGGTGAAATCCTGACTCCATTAGGTTTGGCCATTGACTCCAATGGATTCAGGGTTTCACCCCCCCAGTCTGCTCACTTTACAAGGTTCACACCACCACATGCACATGGAGTCTAGGAGCTGAAAAATCAAGCCATGCTCTTTCTGCCTCTCACAACAGCTGCAGCAAAGATTGCAACTCAGCCAACACTTCTGCTGAGCACATGCGTGAGGCACAATAGAACCCAGATGACTCACCCATAGCTGTATTGGTGATACAGGGCTAACAGGAGCAAAAACTTCTTAAAAGTGAGCAGCTCTGACTCGACCACACAGGAGATGTACTAAAGTGCCCTTTTACCAAGTCACTTTTTCTGAGAATGGGCCAGAGTCACTCCATCAGTGGCGCTGGCAGAAAGTCCACAGCCAGCAGCAACTTTCTTTATGTCTGTGGGGCCAGTACAGCTAAAAAAAAAAAGGGGGGGGGGGGGGGGAGCAATAGAATCATAGAATACCAGGGTTGGAAGGGACCTCAGGAGGTCATATAGTCCAACCCCTGCTCAAAGCAGGACCAATCCCCAGACAGATTTTTGCCCCAGATCCCTAAGTGGCCCCCTCAAGGATTGAACTCACAACCCTGGGTTTAGCAGGCCAATACTCAAACTGAGCTATATCTGCCCCCCTTTGTGGATCGGGAAAGTTGTGTAGCTAGAGTATGATCTCATTCAACGTTCCTCACCAGCAGTGCTCCAAAGGAGTTTCTGCGGAAATTAAAACTGCCCTTCGCCTGGTTAGAAACCCAGTGGTGGGGTGAAAGTAAACACTGCCTGCCTTCCACTGGCCTAAATTCCCATATGACAGCTTAGCTGGCATGGAGGGTAGTCAAGTGTGAGCAACTAGGTATCCTTAAGGTCCCTTCTTCTGTACCCCACTAGCATATAACCCCCATGAGTATCAGAACTCCCGTAGACTCCAGCGGGAGTTTTGCCGGAGACAAGGTCAATAAAGTGTCACATTAAAAACAAAGCCAAATGACAGTGCAGCAGATGTGCATGGCCTACAGGTAACTGTGAGTTTTTCTGGGAGCAAAAGATAGTTACTTGGGCAAACTGACATTTGATTCAGCAGCTATTTTGCTGCAGGGTCCTGGTCGGCAGACTGGAGGCACAGGGATACTGAGTGCTTTGCCCAAGGTAGTTGAGAGATTCAGTCATTTAATCAAATTAGAAACCAGAAGGACTCTCCTGACTCGGAGTCCTGTTACTGACAACCCTAGATTGTGCTTCTTGCTTGATCCAGTGCAGGCTGCTCCAACAAATCTCATTGTAAGAATGAGGCCGTCTCCTTAGTGCATGTCTGTTCTTGTCACTGTCTCTGCTTGCACTTCCATGAAGCCTGACTGACAAGTCCCACGGGGAGGAGGGGAGGGAAGGATGGCCTTAGATTCACAGGTTGCTTCACTCACGCTGGATAACATCTGGATAATATCGGCGTGTTGTTGATTTCGCCTTCATGGGTGGGACCTAAGCTGGGTAACTGAGAGAAGTCCCAGACATGCTTTTTGCTACTTACTTGCACCAAAAAGTACCTGTATTTCTAAAGGCCCATTCAAGATCCTATAGGCCTCATGTACTGTATGAAAGCATGAAGATAAAAGTGCCACTTCGCCACACTAGTGAGAACCTGCCCTCTTCAACCTTTGCTCCCAATTGCCAAGTTTGTTCTTTTGTTCCCTCTCTGCATGAGTTGCCCTTTTGGCTGACACTGGCAAGGCACTAACTGCATGTCAGCATAAAGAGTCCCAGGGCTCTGCTACGCTGCCTGGAGACATTCTACCAAAGCAGAGGCGAGTACCACACACACCAATAAAAAAACCAACAACCTAGGACTCCCCAAAACCGCATTCCCAGTGGAAAGATGAATGCTGATGGGGAAACTAAACCCAGAAGCAGAGGTAGAGGAAACTCCATGAAGTTAAACTCCATGGAAGATAAAGATCCCCTAATAAATCCTACCTTAATCCACTCCCGAGAGACGTTTGGGACGCTCAAATTGCACGTGCACGCCTAGAAGAAAAGGGAAATCTAGGTCAAAATGCTTATTGAACATTCGTAGCACTAAGGGGTGTAGGTGAAGGCTCCTCCTTTCTGCATTAAATGTTACTGACACCATATTTAAAGAAAGATGCACTTTCCCTTTATTATAATTACAATGACCACAAAACCAAAGCAGCATTAGGACAGGGACAGCCCAGAAATTCTACACGTTTGAAAAAAGAAGCCGGGTCTGTCCTTGGAGGCGCTACTGAGTTAACCCAATGGAAGTTGAGGGTGCTCTGCACCTCCCAGGAGTTACTCAGCACCTTTCAGAGTTGAGCCTCAAATTTGTTCTTAGGCGTCACGGTAACATGGATTGGTAGGGTGGATCCCGCAACACGTACTCCCCTGTAGAATCCTCATTCACCCAAGTGAGGGCCTGCACGGAGGATGAATTGCACAGTTCTGTGAGCTGCCTATATGGTCCACTATGGGAAACCATTACAATGAGACAGAAGCCAAAGGTTTGATATTGTTCTATCTGAATGTTCAATTTATTACAGGACATTATGATTTATAGCAAAAGAGGGGGCAAAGGGGTACTTTGTTGCTGACTGTGCTTTTCAAGATGTATTCTCTGCATACCCACAAACTACCATATGAACGTGTACTTTAGATGTCATTGTAATACGCCTTTTTCTTAATAAAGGACTCAGATCTGTATGGGTCTGCCTTTTCTTCCTCCAGGCCTGCCCATTTGGGAAAGGAACTCAGGAGTGCCTGCACCGAAATGAAATGGCAGCCTATGCATACATGGGGCAGAAAAGCTCTTAAAGAGGAAGCTAAGGATTAAATGCTTTTAAAGACAGCACAGTGCACTGTTAGCTAGTTATTTGGGGACCTATCCTGTGAGGGGTGCCCAGCACCTGTCATCTTGCTCCTGGGCCGGGATTGAATGTGGGACCCCCAGAGATGGAGCACAGATCTCTACAACTTGAACTAAAGGACCAGCTCCTTTATCTGGCATCTGCCATAGATTTAGAACACCTGCTGACCAGGAAGAGATCAAGATAAGTAACAGTGGGTTACACTGCACCTTTATCTCCTGCCGGAGGTGTTCAGCGCATCCTAGGATGGATCCCATAATTGCCTTTAAAAATGGAAGCATGCTTTAACCATGCTTAGGAACCATCATAATAACACTGTTGGACGTGTAAGGTAGACAGAAACACTGATCCTGTCTGTGCTACAGATGTTTTATTGATATCGTAGCCAGTTTGTAATATGAGTGACCTCACATACAGGTCACATGGAAGCACAACGGGCTAATCTGGGATTCCTAGTTGTGTGGGTGTATAATATTTCAACCCTTGTCATAAGCAGAGTGGTAGTCAGGGCTTGTCTCTCCAGGAAAGTTATTTTGGATTAACTTTCATTTTTTCGGGATGAACTGCCCTGCGTGCACACACAAAAGCTTTTTTTTGCAAATTATCTGGCAGCTCATCGTGCATCGACCAATCTGCTTTGGAAGTGGGTTGACTCTCTTTCAGAAAGCGTTATCCCAGAGTAAGGTTCGTGTGGATGCATCCTCGTTTCAAATAAGCTATTCTGCTTCTGGTACTCCTTCCACTGCTATCCTACACTGCATTGTGCACACTTGGGTCAGCCTGTTTACTTGTGTGTCCTCTATTGCTCCGGGGTCATCTTGACCACAATGTCACCTCCCCATGTGCAACCAGATGCCCCCCTTTGCCATTCCAGCTCGTGGTGAGTTCACACAGCCGGAATCACATACCCATGTCCTGTGCTTCTGATAACCAACCTCTACCAGGGTTCTCCTGTCCTGCAAACAGGACCCCACCTAACTGTTAGGTAGTTCTCCAACCTCCCAGGACTCTGTGTCATACAACTGTCCATAGTTCGCCATGCCATGTGAAAAGCACCCATACCCCTCTACCACTGCCACCAATTGTGAAGGCAATTTGGCATAGCATCCCAGTCTGCACTGGTATGAACACCATTGTGCATCGGGGTAGGTATGGATGGGCAGACATGGTTGTGCCTGAAGAGATTCTGCTGTGTAGATGGGCTTAATCATATTAGGTGCCTCTGTGTCAGGTTAATGTGTCACAACCTGACTCTACTTAACAGGGTCTTATCTGTAGCGTAGGCAAGGACCTCAGGCGATCACCCATCACAGTCAGGGTTTAGAATGTGGGCCTTGGTGTGAAGCTAAAGGCATTTTCCACCAGGTTTTTAGAACAACTTATATAATCATATTAAACCTTCAAAAATACATGTCCCACTGCTCCTGCTCTGTTTCTGACTTTCCTACAAACTCCCTTGAGCTGTCATCCATTTGGTTCCTAATCATTCAAATTTTTTTTTTTTTTAAATAAAAAAGAGTCCACCCATGGTATCTCATCGAAACCAAACCATGCACCCCTTTCATTCCCTTCACCATCCTAATTACAGTAGCTGTGTGGCAGAACCTACTCATCGCAGACACCCCCCCTCACCGCTGGGCATGGCATAGCAGCCCTTTGGCACCCCCCTGCCAACAGCTGCTCCAGCCCTGCCATAGTCTGCCTCTGTCTGTGACTCTACCCTCCAGCCAGGTCACTTTTAATCCTACCCCTTCTGGAATAAACCAAGTCCAACAGCCAGGTATCATCACACCAGAACTTCCACCCAACATTAGGCGTTGGGGGCCTTCAAGTCCTTAGCTCTGGGGTCTTCACACTGCCACCCTAGGCGAGCTGGTAGAGGAAGCCAGGCCCACCCTCTACTCTGGGTTCCAGCCCCGGGACCCTGTATGAAGCAGATACGGTGTGTTTGTGTTGTATCCCGGGGCTACTTCCTACTGTGGCCCACAGCTTGGCCTTTCTCGCAGTCTCTTCCCAGGCTGACTTTTCTACCGAGCCCCCAAAAAGGAGACCCAAGCTAGCTATGGGGAACAAAAGGTCTCACACCAGACCCACCGGGCCCAAGGAGAGTCTGGTTAGGCTCCCTTCACAGCCCTCCTGAGGGCTTTTCTCTCTTCAGTTTCTCTCCCAAGGCTTCACACCTCGCACAGGTTTAACAGGTGGGGCTGACTGAGCCCGCCGGCCCTCATTAACCCCTGTCTGGTCAGTGTGGGGTCGGTATATCCCATCCTAGGCTGGCCGAGGGAGCAGTGCCCCATCATAGCCGCGCTGAGTTCCCGGGGAAGACCTTCCAGTTTTAATACTGACTTCTTGTGAGAGGGGCATCAGGATTGCACCCCGAGGCATAGACAGTGACCACATCTGGGGTGTGCCAGCCTCCTTGTCTAATATGATAATTGCAGGGCTTTGAGACGTGAGTCTTGTTCCTGCAGCAGGATGCCCGGATTGGGATGTCTTTGGTGCACACATGCTGCATGGGTTTGGATGGCAGTGCTTTGGGTGAAGTAGGAAGTGCAGGACTGTCATGCTACTCGTCACCGTCAAGCAAATTGCCCAACATACTATGTCTAATGTCTATTATTATTACTGCAGTTATTATCTGTATTATCATAGTGCCTATGAGCCCTAATTATTGTGATTATTGTTATTTGTATTACCTTAGAAACTAGCAGCCCCAGTCATGAACCAGGGCCCCATTGTGCTAGGTGCTGTACAAACACAGAAGAAAAAAGACAGTTCCCTGCCCCCAAAGAACTTACAATCCAAGTATAATCCATCAATGGTGTCCACTGAAAAAATCCTTCCCTTCTCTCGTCCACAACTCACTTCAGGTCACATGTATTAGACTCTTCATAAAGATCTACACTTAGAATTGCACTGGTTTAACTACAGGTATAACATTGCACTCATTTAGTTAAACCGGAGCAAGTTTGTGTGTAGCCACTGACATTAGTTTAAACCTGGTTTACACTAGTTTAGTTTACACCTTGGGAACGTCACACCTTTAGTACAACTAGGACAATTTCTGTGTGTAGACAAGCCTAAAGCTGAGGAATACCCTTTTGTGGGGTAAAAAGGAGAATGATAATAGAGACAGTAATAGTTTGCTGGAAACTTTCAGGCCAGATTCTGATACCCTTCATATTGAAGAGTACCTTACTTTCTGAGCAGTCCCACTGAAGGAAATGGGGCTTACTAAATCAGAGAGAAGAGACCAGAATCTAGCCCTTTTGTAGCAAACTCTCAGAAAAACAGAGAGATTGCTATTAAACATAATACAGATATTAGGTATTGGTAACAAGCGTCTCCCAAGCCACAAACTGAAATAAAATCTTTGCAATTCAACCCAGCTCCTCCAAAAAAGCTGAGCGCAAACATGACCTTGCAGCATATGGCATGAAGGTCAGCAAACTCAAGCTGTTTCAGACCAAGGAAGCAGGCAAATTCCAGAGTCAAATGACCTTTACTGAGAATAACCTCTCCCCAGTCATTCTAACCTATACACTACTGTCTCACAAACCATGTATATATAGCTTTGCATACAGTAGTATATATTGCATAATGTCATATATTATTACATATACAATGGGAAAGATCAGTGATTCTCAACCAGGGGTATGTGTACCCTGGGGGTACACAGAGGTCTTCCAGGGGGTCCATCAACTCATCTAGATATTTGCCTAGTTTTACAACAGGCTAAATAAAAAGCACTAGCAAAGTCAGTGCAAACTAAAATTTCATACAGACAATGACTTGTTTATACTTCTTTATATACTATACATTGAAATGTAAGTACAATATTTATATTCCAATTGATTTATTTTATAATTATATGGTAAAAATGAGAAAGCAATTTTTCAGTAATAGTGTGTTGTGACACTTGTATTTTTATGTCTGATTTTTGTAAGCAAGTAGTTTTTAGGTGAGGTGAAACTTGGGGTACACAAGATAAATCAGACTTCTGAAAGGGGTACAGTAGTCTGGAAAGGTTGAGGCTCACTGGGATAGATCAATGGGGGGGAGGGATAGCTCAGTGGTTTGAGCATTGGCCTGCTATGCCAAGGGTTGTGAGGGGGCCACTTAGGGATCTGGGGCAAAATCAGTATTTGGTCCTGCTAGTGAAGGCAGGGGGCTGGACTTGATGACCTTTCAAGGTCCCTTCCAGTTCTAGGAGATAGGATATCTTCATTAATTTAACTTTTGCTATTGACTTTAATGGGTGCAAGACTGAGTTCTATATATTTATATACTTAGACTAAAGTGTTTGAAGTTGGGTGCCTAAAATTAGCTACCTAAATCCACATTTAGGCATCTTGGTCTGATTTTCAGAAGTCAGAACCCACTCAGCACATTTAGAAACCAGGCCACATTGTTTAGCTGCCTAAACAAAGATTTGGGT
Source organism: Trachemys scripta elegans (assembly GCF_013100865.1). Classification (NCBI taxonomy): domain Eukaryota; kingdom Metazoa; phylum Chordata; order Testudines; family Emydidae; genus Trachemys; species Trachemys scripta. Next base: position 10,195,641 of record NC_048315.1, on the reverse strand, counting down.
GCCTCACCTTTGAAAATGTTGGCCTATTTTATTTGGGATTCGTTTCGGATGTCCAGCCCCAGGTTAATCCCTTCAGACAATACACAGTCTCTTGATATTATAGCCAGAGTTGAATCTGGGCTCTACTTAAATTGGCCCAAGCGTCCCATTATAATCACCTATGTACACTGGTGTTTACCACGCTGACAAATATTTACCTTTCAGGCTGAAATATTCCATGCATGGTCTCTGAAGACAGATTATTAGTCTGTATGGAGAGGCACAGATAGACAGGTAGAGTGTAGGCATGGCTAGACAGACTTTGGCCCAGTATGTAAGCCGCCTACCCTCTCACTACACATACATACACACACACACCCCTGCACCACACACAAAGATGTTTTTCTGGGCAGGCGCCTGTCCCTTTAAGGCGTTTCGGAAGGCGGGGAGGTGTGTCCCTGCCGCCGAGCCGTAGTCAGCGGCGTGTCAGAGGTCGGGGTGGCCGAGGTGAGTGCGCACCACGTGGGGCTGTGACTGGCTCTGTCCTTCCAGCGGCAGCGGCAGGGCACGGAGTCCGGGACAGGCAGCGGCGCGACGGGGCCCGGCCATGGTCATTAAAGCAGACGAGATGCCGCCGGCGGCGGTGCCAGCCACGGCCCAGAGCGAGGAGCAGCCGGAGCCCGGGCACCTGAGCAGCAAGCGGCAGCCGCAGCCTGAGAACGAGCCGAGCTCCGGTGAGAGAGGGGGGCACCCCGAACCCCCCCTCCGCGCGGGTGGGGGGCTGCACGAGGGGAGACAACCCCCACAGCTCCCCTCGGGTGCTGGGGGGGCCTGCACAAGGGGGGAAGCCTTCTCCCCCCCCAGACAGCTCCCTATGGATGCTGGGGGGGGGGGCTGCACGCGGGGGGGGGCCCCCCCCCCCCCCCCCCGCTCCCCTCGGGGGCTGGGGGGGGGCCGGCGGGAGAGGGGAAGCCCCCCCTTCCCTCGGGTGTTGGGGGGGCTGCACGAGGGGGAAGCCGCCACCCCAGGATCCCTCCTCTTGGGTATTGGGGGACGGAGGGTTGCATAAGGAGGAGGGAAGCCCTGGTAGTGGGCGGGGAAAAGGGGAGTTATGCAAGCAGGGAGCCAGCTACTCTCCCTCTCGCCCTCCCCCTCCTTTTGGGGGAAGCCCTCCCCTACTGCCTTCTCCCAGTGTGTATTGGGGAAGGGGGGCCTGTACACTGGGGAACATCCTCAGGATTGGGGGGTGGGGGACTTCCTTGCTGTTCACCCTCCCCTAATAGAAGGGTCTGGCCCATAATATGGAGGGAAGCTTTGCCCTGTGCATGCTTCCCTGAGGTACCAAAGAACTCAGCAACTGTCCCCACAGTAGGGAGAGGGCTCCACACGTGCAGCCCTCTTCTAATATGAGGGAGAAGAGATTCCTGAGTGCAGCAAGGAACTGCCATGTGCTGGGTTCGGGTTCAGGTCCATGTATTGGGGGGGGAGTTGTGCAGGGAGGAAGCCATACTTATTCAGGGGGGAGGCTGCCCAGTGGAGACCCTCTGTACTGTTGGAGGAGGGGCTGCTAAGTGGGGAGCTCTGCTGAGCTTGAGAGGGTTTATTGCCTGGGGATACTCTCTGAGAGTGTACTGTGGCCACCCCATACTGTGTGTGTGTGTGTGTGAGGGCCCTCTCTGTATGCTGTAAGTGTCTTGTCCTATTGTACTATTGGGCTGTAGGAGAGCAGCTCATAGCGGGGAAACCTGTATAGGGCCGATCGCTTTTCTAAGTGACGTTGTACAGAGAAGATCCCCCCGACCCTAATTGTTAGAAATACTTTCCGGTGGAGCCAGGACTGTACAGTGGGGACCCTCATCTGTTGCTGTGTGAGAGTTTCCTGTATTGAGGTGTCTTCCTGGGGGGAAGGAGCTGAAGTGGGTGGGTGTTGGGGAGAAAAGAAGAAAGACTCCCTCTGTTCCTCCATTGCTATGTTTATCCTATATAGCAGGGGTAGGCAATCTATGGCACGAGCTGATTTTCAGTGGCACTCACACTGCCCAGGTCCTGCTCACCGGTCTGGGGGGCTCTGCATTTTAATTTAATTTTAAATTAAACTTCTTAAACATTTTGAAACCTTATTTATGTTACATACAACAATAGTTTAGTTATATATTATAGACTTATAGAAAGAGACCTTCTAAAAAGGTTAAAATGTATTACTGGCACGCAAAACCTAAAATTAAAGTGAATAAATGAAGACTCAGCACACCACTTCTGAAAGGTTGCTGACCCCTGCTATATAGGGAGGTTGTCTCTTTACTGGGAGATTCCAGTATAGGTGGTGGGAGATAATGGATACCAAGAATGCAGGGCAGCTTTCAAAGGAGAGAGTATTCAAAAAGGGTTAGCCTAGGCCTGGCCTTAATACTCTTGATTTAGCATAAGGAGGTAAAGTCTTCCTGTCCTTTATCTCCCCACCCCAGCTGGGTTAAAGCTATACAGAAAAAAATCTTCAGGGTTTTATTTACTTTCAGCATTTAAAGGAAAATCCTGGAGCAAATGATGAGATTATGGGGGGGGGGGGGGGGTTCCTGAAGAAAATTGGGAAAGAAGTACTTTTTAAAAGACTTGTGCCCTTTTTCCTGCTTTATGATGGATACAAAAGCCCTGACAGATTTTTAATTCTGTCTGGTTCTTTACATGAGAAATTCAGGTCTGGCCTAGACTTGACCATTTTAGATGAATGGTGATCTATCCAGTGTAGAGAGTGAAAGCTGAGCAATCAAGAGGGGAAAGGATTTTAGTCGCTATTAAACTTCCATTTGAATACCTATTTAATGTCAATGACTAGCCTTTTGAATAAAGGAAAGCTGCTAGATTCAAAACCACCACCCTGCAACCAAGTAAGAAACCTAGGACCTGAACTGGAGAGTTCTAAAGGAAAAGCAAGCGGAGAAGACTCTTTGGTAAACAGGGCCTGAAAGATTTTTTTTGTAAGAAAGCCAAAAAATAAAATTCTTTAAACCAAAATCGTTTACACACACTTAATGCTGTGGCAGGTAACCCAGTCTGTCCCAAAGAAGAGGCTTAGTGGTGGTTGGAGAAGAAGGGGGAAAGGAGTGACTGGAAGCAAAGGGCTTCTACTACTTCTTACCGGTCCAGATTATTTTATTACTGCTGCCGCCTCCTTTGATTGTCCGTTGCAGGGAGGGGTTTTGCTTGCTTAGTTTAAATTCTTAACCTTCACCCTTCTCTTTTTCCCCGCCTTCCCCTTTCACATACACACCCCCAAGTGGACGAATTCCCTTTGCAGGGGCTGAGCAGATCTCTTCCAAGTCAATGGGCATCGCTGACTGTTTCTTTAACCGCCTCCCCCCCCCCCCCAAACTGGGGATCTCCCAGCATCTGCAGAAACGTGGACTAAGGGAACCCGGACTGCTCTGGAGGGGCTGTGAATGACACGAACGCCTCTCCTCGGCGGAAGGGGTCCTGGTACGGGTGGGGGAGGCGCTGGGTTTCCTTAGGAGGGGTCAGAAGAGGGGTTCTGGCTTTGGACCTGCTGGGGATCGGGCAGGTCAGCGGAGGAGTTGGGGATGCGCCGGGCAAGGGAGACCCGAGTGCTGGGAAGGACGGGGCTGGGGCTGCCCCCTGCTCATCAGCCAGAAGTGGGCAGGGGAGCCCCGGGGGGCTGGGACGCAGCATCGGGGGGTGTGGGGGGGCGCCTGGTCCTGCCGCTTCCTCGCCTAACGCCAATGAAGGTGACCTTCACTGGAACACACCACTGTGCAGCCACCCGAGGGGGGCGGGGATGTGCCTTCGCTGGTGTGCGTCTCTCCCCCCGGCGCCCCTTACTCCTGTGGGGCAGGGTCACTAAGCAAAGCGGGGGGGGGGGGGCGGAAAACCCCCGCCCCCGAGAACCCCCCCTATCCTTTTTCCCCTTCCCTTCCCCCCCCCCCCCCGCGTTTTGCACGTTGGTCTGCTCCGGGCCTGGGAAGGAAAGAGTCGGGAGCTGGGATTCGCCGGGGGAGGCGGAGTCCGACGTGGAGCGCGCAGGACAGCGGGGAGGGAGAAAGAACGACCCCTCTTCCCCCCCCCCCCCCCCCCCCCCCCCCCGGGGTAGCCC